>NW_014577717.1:37653-52653 GCF_000485595.1 Priapulus caudatus
CACGCACGCACGCACGCACGCACGCACACACGCACGCACGCACGCACGCACGCACACACACACACACACAAATGCATTCACACACTTGTGCAGGCACACACACGTCACGCACGCACGCACGCACGCACGCACGCACGCACGCACGCACGCACGCACGCACACACACACACACACACATTTACACAAACAGCTTAAGTTTCTGAAGATACTTTTTGGAATTCAGTGAATCATGTTTCCTGCCTCTTTCAGGCCTCCTCCACCTCATCCAGTACCTCCATGTCACTTCCCATGTACATGCTGATGCCACTGCCTTCACTCGCAGCATCTAAAATGTAATAATCAACATAAGTTTAATACTATACAATTGTAGAGTGCCCACATTGTACTCCTGGCATTCTTAGCTATAAAATTAAGCAAACAAAAAGGAAACCACAAGAAGAATGATAAAGGAACCATTGACAGTCTTCACTTGTTCATCAGTCTCACGATTTCTTCACGAGTTCATTCACAGTTAACAATTGTCTGTAGTTCATAGTTTCGTAACAACAGTTGAGATATTGCAGTCAATCAATAACACTACCACCTCGCGAATAGCAGATTACCTGCATTTAACACATTATATTTACCAATAGTGAACTTTAGTGAGTGGTTGAATTGAATTAAAATTGTGAAATATGCGTATTCAGGATATAAGTGAGATCGGAAAATCCAGCTGTGCTATGTAGGTCACAGAAAAAGGGGTTATAAAATGGCCGAGGCGCGCTTAGGAAAGTACATGATTAATGTAAACACTGGTGCGTTTTTAGTTTTTGCATTAACACAAACATTGCAAAATATCCCAAAGCGAAACGACCACAATAATATTTGTAAATGTTTATGCACACCTGTGAATTGAAGTATGATGTTAGTGAAGAGAATTATAGATCAAAAACCAAGAATAGTCCTATCCTACCCATGTTATAAAAGGGCTGTTTATACCCCCTCTTATTTGATCTCAATATGGCGGCGGGGACTTTCCGATTTGGCTTATTGTTCCTGTCATCTACAGGCTTTTTGAATCAATATCTACGTCCTAGTGTTCCTGCTACATTTTACTTAGAAAGTATTACAGATTACCAATCAATCGGAGACACCAGATTGTCAGGTTATAGTTGAAGCCACATAACAAGTAAACTTTCCAATGTAAACTATTAGGAGTAGTGAGAGTATGTATTACACTGTACAAATCCTACACACAGGTAACTTGTGACTACATAGCCAGATACTCACCATCTACATCAATACCCTCTGCTCCTGCCTGCTCTAGAATACCACGGCCCAGAAAATCCGGCTCTTTCCCACCCTCTGTGCCTGGGGGAGGCGGTTCATCCTCTACTTCCTCACACTCGGGACTTGCTGCTTTAACCACCATCTTTGCCTCTTGCTTCGCTGATCGTGACTGACGGCTTGTGACAGTGTGGACAGGCTTCTGCACAACGATCTCACGCACTGTCGTCGCCCACTGCGGCTGTTGTTCCATGCCAAGCTCGGTTCCAGGCGGGGGAGGTTCGTCTCCATTTCCATCAACGGGAGATGTAGCCACCACCTTCGCTGGCTCTGGCTGACTCTTTGGCAGCACATTGGGCTGACTGTACTGGAATGCAATGCGTGGTGACCATGCTGGCTGCACTTGTGGCATTGCCGATGGCATGCTCCACGGCATTGTCACAGCCACAGGCTGCTGCAGTATTGGGGTGAATACTGGTGGTGTCACCGTCACATGCTGTTTGGAGTTAACCGGCAATGGGATTGATCGAGCAGCATTTACAGAAGCAAACTGCACAGGTGGTGAATTGAGTACATGGCTGGCAACACTAGATGGCTCAGCTTGCACGATAGCAGAACTTATTGTACTCACGACGGCCTGTGTGATCTTCTCTTGGCTTACTTTCTCCTGTACAACAGGAAGCTTACTCTCATTTTCCCCTTTGCAGACGGAGAGGAACGTGTCAAGCCGAGCATTCCTTTCTCCAGCCCTATTCTTAAGCAGATGCTTACTGTTCGCTTGTGACGCTGCTGTGGCGGCAGCTGCAGCCTTGCTTGCAACGGCACGATTGCGAAACTTATCTGCCCAGGGCGCATTTTTTGATGCCGTGATCTTACCTGTCATCAATTTGATTGAGATTTTACTTCCAACAGCTCCCTTATCTTCCACTTTCTCGGGACTCTTATCCACCTCGTGCTTGGAATGGCCAAGGTTTAGCGAGCGTGACCGGTCACTCTGGCCTCGACTATGATCATCACTCCTGTCCCTCTCCCGGTTCAGCCTACTGTCCCTTTCTCGATCGTTCCTTGCTTGACGTTGCCGGCTCAACTGCCGGTCTCTATCCAGATAGGGCCGGTATCGACTGGCCGGCCTCCCTTCATTATCATTGATGCCAATATCATCATTATCGGAGCCGGAGGAGACATCGTGTGGAAAACTTCCCTTCGAGCTCAACTTCCTCTCATCCTTCTTCAGCATTATCTTGATGCCAGCTCGATTTGGTTCCGGCTCTGTCTTCTTATCCTTTGCCGGCGGCGTATCATCTTCCTTTCCCGCATCGGAGACAGCCTCACGCTTTCTGTACTGGCGTGAATAATGCGATTGGGATTCCTGCTCTGCCCTCTCCTTTTCTGCCCTCTCCGCCCGCTCTTTTGCCGCCTGAGCCTTTTTCTGATTAAGCTTCTCTCTCATCTCGGCCTCCTTCGCGAGGGCTGCTTGGAATGCGGCCAAACCTGCTGCTTTGTCTAGATCGAACCGCCGCTCATAGAATGGGTTATCCACGAGGTACTTCTACAAAGCAACAATGAAAACACACCATGAACCTAGCTAATAGAGCATTGATGTAAAACACGTATAAGACATGTATCGAGAGAACAGAGATACTGGTTGAGAATCGGAACAAGAGTCATGAAGCAGAAAATAGTATGAGACTATTCCATTATAAAGTCAGAAGCGCTGAATAAACTTTTCTGTAATCTCTCAATGACAAACAATGGCTGCTGTAAACAAATTAGGTATTCAATGATTAAAGCGTTTAGTCTATTGAACACAGCTTCAAAAACGAGCATTCACGACCAATAGTTTGCCCAAGCAGTTCTTACACATAATGAGCGAGACCCTTATCCCTGAAAAATTATTTCAATTTAATGTCTATTATTAAGCTTATTTAACATGAATTGGTATAAATCACATAGTGCTGATGGCCTACTTACCTCGTACATGAGATTATGTGAGCGGCCTTGTAGGTGTTCGACTGCGCAAGCCGAATCGCCCGAAAATACTTTACAAATCCGACAGAAAAATGCTGGACATGGCATCAGAAACTCTGACCCTATGAAAACATAGTATAAAACATGATTCTATGTTCACATCATTCCCAATATCGCCTGTCCATCCAGCAGACCTTTTGAACAACTTTTATGATCCTCCATGAAACCATGAGATTACTGGTCTTGGAATCCACACCTGAAACTTCTGCGTGCTTTCACTCTTACTGGATGCCTCAAATATAGGTACAAGGTTAACAATATAGCTGAAAAACAAGACAGCACCAATTATAACATCTCATCTGATTGCAGCAATAAATTATAAAATATAGCAAGATGTTGATGTGATGATCTTTATCACTTATTGGGTATTCACACGCTATACACATGGAACATAATATAAATAAACAAACTCAATCCTTATTGAAGCAATTACCTACATCGTTTAGTTATTTCAAGATTCCCCTAAAGACACCATGTACGTGAACATGCAAACATTTTATTAGCTGCAACACTGAGAGACCGAATCATTGTTCAATACAATGTACAGTAGTTACTCGTGTATAAGTCATACTTCTTTGTACCCTTAGAACTTCAATAAAAATGAAAGTGTCAATGACACTATAGCTCACCTTGTTTGTGATAGAAAACAGAGATAATATTTAAAATTTGGTAAGTGTTTCATTTATGATGGACCGAAATGTGATCAAATGTCCTTATTCCCTGTTTTATACTAATAGAAATTTCACTGCTTTGTTTCAGGGTTAGTTTTGATGCTAAAATAAATGTTTCAGATCTGAAAGTCTGAAATCTGGGCGAGAGATGGCGCTACGCCTAAATGATCGCCATTTTGGTTTTAGATTATCGTGCAAATATAAGCAATAAAATATTCCAGTCAAATTACTGTAACGAAGAATCTAAAACACAATATTACACGCAGGTATGATTAGGTAGGTAGGTAGGTAGGTAGGTAGGTAAATTTAACAAAATAGAATGAATCTAGATGCCCATTTCCATTTTTGACAAAAAGTGGGCGTGGCTCGAAAGTAGGTCGACTGGCGGGCTCCAACATAGGATGTTCACATCTCTCCCATATGAGTAACAACTGTATGCAATTAGAAACATGTGGGTCAAACGGTTCTCAAGTTATCGTTGACCGTAGCCAAATGTTGACGGACATACGGTACAACGCCCCATGGCAATAGCTCATCTTGACGAAGTCAAGGCGAGCTAAAAATCAGGGGTGCGACTTATACACGAGTCTAGGAAATCCTGGTAATGTACCAATGTTTGTACCAACTTTTCAAGGCAAAATATGGGGGGTGCGACTCGTACACGAGTAAATACGGTATATTGTCTGGGCAACTCTAGCGACAGAGGCATTATTATCACGATATGCCCACTTGTCATTTCTACCTTCAATATAAAGGCCAATATTTCATTAATTTTCCCCAATTTAAATATTTTGTTGTCCTTCAGGATTTACTACCCAATTGCATTTAATACACGTTCAACTGTTCAATAGACTAAAAGACACAAACTTACCTTTAAACGGCTCAACAATGGGGCGACTTTTAGTTTGCGGCTTTTTCTTTGCCATCATTTCTGGCCTCCATGGTCGATAACTACCATCAGCATTCTGCAAGTTCCATAAAAATGTAAGGTTACGAGAAGAGAACTTGTTCCTCTGAACCAGTTCAGTCTAATGCGCAAGCTCCCCATTTGAATCACGAATAAAAACGTGCACCATTGTTTTTTTTAAATAACATCAACTATCGGGATAACCATTTAACACTCCAACTTTTACTTTCAATACTTGGTAAAAACTTTATTTTCATTTGGGTTCAATACTATAATGTACTTTACACGCACATGGTTATTGATCCGTGATAAAATGTTTAAAAAAATAATCTCAAGAGCATACCCCGGCATGTTGTCTACTCTGTAGATGCCTCAGCAATCCATTTACGTCCTTGGTTATTACATTGCATGCTTTACACCAATGCTCTCCGGGATCAAAATACTCGTATGCCTTCTGCTTAGACAGCTTCTCTTCCGGGCTCACTTCTTTACTTGTTATCGTTGGAATCTTTTTTTGTTGATGTTCTACTCTCTCTTTCTCTTCTTTTTCCCATTTTCTCATATCCTTCCGCTTTTCTAGTTCTTGCTTCCCATCTTCTTCCTTTACGTTTCGCCCGTGTTCTTTCTTTGTCTGCAAATGCATAAGTTTAAATAGAATTGTATTCATTTTCAATTCATATTTACAAAGTCACTTTTCTTATTGTTCACATAAACCTATTTTACTTGGCCAGTTTCTGTATTTTGCACAAAAAACACTCAGCTTAATTTTGTAACTACTAGAATCAATTACCTCTTATAAGTTAGTGCTTCATGTTACTGAGTTGTATGTTTACCTCCCATTTTATTTGCTAAATAACCAATAGACATTTACACTGCAAACTTTGGTGAACAATCATCTATTTTCATTTAGCTATGTGTGCATAGCAGCATCACAACTGCATATTGAAGCAAAGTAGACCCCTCGATAAACCACTGGAGATTTTAATTTAAAGGCCAGCTTGCCTGAAATCCCTCACATTAACCAAAGATATAGCCAAATAACCCACAGATATGGTATAGCAGGTATATCGAAATATCGCAATATCTCAATCTATATAGTATATATATATCCAGGCCTTGACGCCTATTTTCAGATCTGGTTGTCCTGTCGGGCAACAAGAAGCAATTTTTACTTGTCCGAATTTTTGTCCAAAAATTTACTTGCAATCTATGAGCTGTTAGGGTCCATTTTTGGTTCAGTGCACGTCATATTGCAGTATATACGTGGAAAATTCATAATAAAATTCACACACCGTTTATTTTTACGTACTGGCACGGTCATTGCGTGTCATTCCCGATAGCAGCTTTTTCCTGAATTCCAGGAAAGAGTTTTGCTGTCGCTCCCTCATCCCAGTGGTGCCCACCCCCTACATATTCAGTAATGAACATGCCCCACACAACTTAAAGTGATTACGTCACCGTAAATAGTAAAACTAAACAAATATTTCCACTTTTTCACAAAATGTAAGTAATTCTGTTCACTTTTTATGGTTAAGTTGCTGCATTATACTTCCTATATATTGTTCGATGTAAACATACACTCGTGACTCATACATAGCCCATAGCAAGCAATTAATGTCAGGATAATAACATCAAATCGTCCAGGATTTTTGGATTTTTAACTAATTGAGAAACAATCTTATCAGGTAAGAATGTGACGATACATTTAGTCCCGTTAGTACTTACTTTTAATGTAAAAAAATGGCAACAAAATCACCATAGAAAATTTGTGACGTAGTCAATTTAAACAATCATGCACCCCCCACCCATACATCAATCTGAATCATCAAATGTCACCGCAGACTTGTAACTGGAATTTTTCAGTTGTCCAATTAGGCAACTAGCCAATAGAATAACTTGTCCAACATAGACTTTCACTTGTCCCGGGCAATCAGACAACCGTTAGTGTCGAGGGCTGATATCAACGTAGGTATTATCAAGCCGTAGCACGTCACACTTACTGGGCCAGGCGAAAATATATACATAATTCACACATAATAAAAACCAGTCAGTGATTAAGGTTTCTTTTCTCATAGGAAATAACAAAAACCACTACAAAACAAATTAGAAATAAGTCTACATACCACTTCAGCCTGTCCCTTTGTGATCCTCTTCAACCCTTCAAGGGGATTTTTTAACCCGAGGGCTTTGCCATTTGCATCGATATTTGAGTGCAGTGAACGCATCTGCTTTGCTATTTCCTCCATGAGATGAGTGCTCTCCTGCACAAGTGGGTCATTGCGTCCATCTTTCTGCTTCTGCGCTCGCCGCAGCAGTTCCCCTTGCTGTCGCTTCAGGTTGATAATCTCCAGTTGCAGGTTGCGAAACTGCTTAATGTACCCCTCACGCTTCTTCACCAGCTTTACCACCTGAGTAGGGTCCTGCGCCTCCGGCAACCCCTGTGCTGCAGATGTAGATGGGGCCACTGCTGCTGTGCCTACATCTCGCTCCTCATAAATACTTTTCACTTGTTTCCTGTCCTGTGGTATCACCGCTGGGGTACTGGTGCGCGCATGGGTGGGACCTGACGTGACTGGTTTTGCCTGTCCGTGCCATGCTATCTGTGACGATCCGTATTCATAAGTTGTGTGCGTTGGGTAGGCTTGGTACTGCGATGCCTCAACATTGTAGCTAGACTGTTGTGTGTGCACTGTAATCGGCTGCTGTGTGACCGGTGGTTGGTAGCCGACTGCACGTGTGAATGCTTGCTGGCTAGCTGGAGGATACTCCGACTGAGGAGCTGCACTGGCGTCATAGCCACTTCTGGCAGTTTGCTTACCGAATGCCGACTCCTGAATTATCGCATCCAAGCCACCAGTCAGAAAAGAGGTGGACTCTCTAATGCCAAACGTTTCAGGAGTCTTTTGTGACGAGTCCTTCTCCTGATTCTTTTTCGACAGCTCGAAATTAAATCCAATCGACTGTAAAATATCCTGGAGAACATTTCCTTTCTCTTGTGGCGGCTCTGGCTTGAGCTCGATCTGTTGGGCTGTCACCTGTGTGATTGAGGGACTTGCATAACCACGCACGGGAGCGGCATAACTTGCAGATTTGGTCTCCGTAGGTACATGTTGCCTTCTACGGTTGTGGTCAACAAATTCCTCAACCGGTTGCTTGTAGGAGGCAGCTCTATGGAACATAGATGCCTTTACCTCAGGAGCGGCTGACGGCAACGTCTCCATGGAGGACTGAACGACCTGCTCGCTTTCCACGTTCCCGTTGTTACTGTCTTCATCGCCATACAAAAATTCATCTTCATCCTCGATATTCTGAGGGACACCGAAATCCGTCGCGACGACGTTCGTTGGCGAGCCCTCCCAGGTTTCATGTGGTGCCGACTCCACTTGTCCATGACCATAGTCCATGACCTGCGCTCCAGGAATGTTAGGCTCGTCGAGTGGAATCGCCAGACTCTTCTTCTTCAGACACGACTTCAGTGGTGGAGCATAGGGCTTTGCAGTCGGCTTGGCAAGCGAGGATTTCGTTGTGCCTTTCTTTTGCACCGGACATGAAGGGCGGGAAGAGCCGCTACTAGAACTACTCGTCCAGGAAGACGACGACAATACTGACGAGCATGACGATGTACTTCCTGACCGTGACCGTTGGCGCCGCCTCTCAGGTTTACGCCTCTTCGCAATGAGATGGCGTTCACGCGAAGACTTGTATTTCTCGTTGTTGGGGGAATCGGCCAATTGGTACCCCGGTGACAGACTGCGTCTGGCCTTTCTCCTGCTCCTCTCGGAACTTTCCCGTCTCTTCTGCTCTTTCGACTCTGTGTCTTTGGTAGGCTTACTCCATGGCACAGCGTCACTGTTACGATTTTCGACTGGTTTAGAGGTGGATGATAGTTCAGCACTATCATACAAACTGCTCAGCAGACATCTACCTTCCTCATCAAACACCTCACGTGTTTCCTGATCTATCTTGCCTTCATATTGATAAGCATCGGTGGTGGCGACAGGCGGACCTAGACGTGTCAATGCCGAGCCACGTGTCCTGTCCAAGTATAGGTCATTGCCAACTGTGATGCGCAACGACTCATTCTTAATATCCTCAGCGACCTGGAAAAAAAACTGACTTCAGTCTGGGAAAGCCAAGCCAATCCTGTTTAGATCTAATATGTTTACCCAATCTACTCTTATTCTAATAGACGAAATTGGTTTGATGTGTAATTCTATTATATCTGTACACAATTATATTTCATGAAGTCTAGTCACAACAATACTGAACATTCACAACACATAGATTCACTTAAACAACATACACAAACCAATAATTAATTTATATGGTGAAAATTCCTCAATCAAAAATCTAAAGTTAATAAAACCCAGCCCATATATAGCCCTATAGGGAATATAGTACACCCTCCCCCAAATTCCAGTGTTCAGATTTTCATATTCACGTTATTAAAGTGATTACGTCATTGTAAATAGTAAAAGTAAAAAAAATAATTCCACTTTTTCACAAAATGTAAATAATTTTGTTCACTTTTTATGGTTAAATTGCTGCATTATACTTCATCTTTTACTATATTGTTCAATGTAAACATACACTCGTGACTCATACATAGCCCATAGCAAGCAATTAATATCAAATCGTCCAGTTTTTTGGATTTTTAAGTAGTTGAGAAACAATCTTATCAGGTAAGAATTTGACGATACTTTTTGTCTCATTAGTACTTACTTTTAATGTAAAAAAATGGCAACCAAATTTTTCAAATATACACCATCAGGGTTCTCCCCAGGATGAAATTCAAACAGGGGGGAGGGGAGAGGTAGGGGGAGGGGAAGGGGGAGGGGAGGGGGAAAACTAGGGGGAGGGGGAAGGGGGAAACTAGGGGGGTCCGGGGGGCGTGTATTTTTACCGTACGACTAATTAATGCGTAAAATCGCCACCACACCATAGACGGTCTTTGGGGTCCTTGTATATATAAGATAGCCGAGTCGGCGTACAGTTAGTGACAGGTTAACTTGTGTACTGTCTTCAGTGCATGCGTGGTACGGTAAAAATACACGCGTCGGATGTCCTGGTGGAACGGCAATTCTTGACGATCGATTCCCGCGCTGGCAAACTTTTATTGTGGTGGAATTTAAACGGGGCGCAACGATTCAAACAGGGCGGAGTTTTCTCAAACGGGGCGCAACGATTCAAACAGGGGGGAGTTTTCCCAAACGGGGCGCGCGCGCCCCGTTTGCGCAACGTAGGGAGAACCCTGACCATAGAAAATTTGTGACGTAGTCACTTTAAGCGGATACATTACTATATATAGGTTCTTTAGATATTTTCAGATAAAATTGGTTAAAATTACGCTACATAAAAAGTTTTATGGTTCAATATTCAGCAGGAATATTTTTTTTAAACGTTTTAAAACTGACGGTTATACCGTTGCTTACAAC
This sequence comes from Priapulus caudatus, assembly GCF_000485595.1. NCBI lineage: Eukaryota > Metazoa > Priapulida > Priapulimorpha > Priapulimorphida > Priapulidae > Priapulus > Priapulus caudatus. The sequence goes on from NW_014577717.1 coordinate 47,961, forward strand.
GACGGTGGCGCCACTGGAAGCGCATCCACTTAAAAAGTTGCGCAAAGCAATGTTTCAGCAGCAGGCTACAGACCGAGGGTGTTTCTTATTTTTTAATTTAAGAGCAGAAGGATTGCAATATCTTATAAATGGCACTTAGTTTCAGTTATAATATGGAGAAATTTGTCCTAAAATAAATATCGTTTGGTTAAATAGCATTTTTAAAGTATAAATATAATTGCACTTTTGTGATTAGCCTTCGGTCTGTAACGTGCAAAATAAATTGGCAAGTGCGCAACTTTTCCAGGGTGGCAGCACAATCGCAGGTGTCATGTCAGCACCCAAAAATGAAAATTTCGAAATTTAATGTTGTTTATGACAAACGTGAATGAGTAATTATTGAAATTTGTAGGTATCAATGTTCTCCAAGAGCACTTATAGCCTGGCGGCCCGTCAGGCTATCGTCGAGCCCCGCCATCCTAAAATGCACCCGCCACTCTACATATCATAGCCGCCATGCTGGTGTATACACAAGAAGTTCAAACAATTAATACACGTTGTTTATATGCAGAGGCTACGGGTACGCCAGCCGTATCTTAACGGGTACGGCACTCCCACACACAAGTACAAACAGTCACCCTATCCCTATCCCTAACCCTAACACTAACTCTAAACCGACTCGGCTATCTTATATACGTGTGTTATAGTACGGTACCCAATTAATCTATGGTGTATAACCTTTTGCTTTCAATATTTTGCATCTGAACTGACAATCAATCCCAACCAACTGGTGTAGGCTAGCTGGCACAATAATGTTCATTTTCATACTTCAAAATTTCTAAATCCGCAATATAAGCTACAGTAATTTTCTTGAAAAGTAGCCAGCCCTGCTGAAAAGTTACCGGTCAGGGACCATGGGACCAGCTGCTATTTCCAACACTGGTATATGTCAGGTTTTCTGGTTGATGAGAGGTCAACTCGATTTGGAACCAGCAAACCAGCAAGTTCACCCCTACATTTTGGTATTTTTATTCCATTATTATTTTGAATTTTCCGATAGCTTTGCCCATGCAAAACAAACATTTTCACCCCACATTCAGTGCTTCAAATTTACATACAGAGTGTCCCAGATTGCATAGATCTAGGAGCTTCTACAATTCAAAAAATTTGAAGCACTGAATGTGGGGTGAAAATGTTTGTTTTGCATGGGCAAAGCCATCGGAAAATTCAAAATATTAATGGAATAAAAATACCAAAATGTAGGGGGGAACTTGCTGGTTTGCTGGTTCCAAATCGAGTTGACCTCTCATAAATCAGAAAACCTGACATATATACACCAGTGTTGGAAATAGCAGCTGGTCCCATAGTCCCTGACCAGTAACTTTTCAGCAGGGCTGGCTACTTTTCAAAAAAAAAATTACCCCCGGACCCCCCTAGCACTGGGCAGCACCCCCATGCTATAATAAAAAAGCTTGGAGAACCCTGGGTATATGCTATTATTTATGCATACATTTTGCTATCCTAATATACTATATATATTCTCTATTTTCTAGGGAAAAATATCACTTAAATGATCGAATCAAGTTTCCAAAAATGCCACAAAATGGATCAAGAGATCACCAAATAACCGCCAGAAAAAAATTTCAGGCTTCTAGCTGAGGCTGAGCTGAAGCTGACTGGGGCTTCAGAATTTTGTTCCCTGCAACCAAGCTCCTATAAAGCTTGGCACTGTTGGCTTACATTTGCTGGTTGTACACAGGATAAATAATCATTTAAAATCAATCAAATGACAAAAAATGTTAGGTATTACTCTCGACTTAAAGCTTGTATTGCGAGATTTTTGCTCAGAAAAACTAAATATAGCTGAATATAGTCTCACCTGACAGCGAAAAATATCACTGATTACACCCACATTAAAAATACTAAGATTTTATGCAGTTATAGCATAGAAAATTGAATATGAACACATCGTAACAGCAATGCATTTTATCGTGTCGCGATAAGAATTGGTAAACTTGTATTTGTGTCAGTGATTAATTGAAAACAAGTGCATGATTTGAGAGAGCCATGCTTTGTCTATGGCAGATAAGCGGTGGCGCCACAAGCTAATCCACACTTCCGCCTAGTTCAAGATAACAGAAAACAAATGTTTACGAAACTAGTTCAAAACCAGTAGTTCGAAACTGGCAGTTTTTGGTGAATACGAAGGTTCTAAGATATTTTATTGTTACTTTAGACAATTGCTGTTACTCAAGCAATATAACGGTAGGTGTCATGAAAGTGGTGAAAACACTGGAAAAATCTCGCAATACAAGCTTTAAAATAAGATATATGTGTAAATCCCTACAATACAATAAAACGCAATACAATATCGTATTTACAATTTCATGACATTTATAACATACAAAGTAAATTTTTAAAATAACTTTTTAAGTTAGTTTGTTAGCCAATAATTATTTCCAAAAACAAAATTAGCCTAATTGATACCTTATCAGCAGTTGGCACATGGCCAAGTTTACTGGCATTCTTTTCTGTTTTATACCCTTCAAATCTTCCACGATTTTCCATTGGGGACCGTGACTTAGATCTTGATCGTGACCTTCTCCTTGACACTGACAGAGATCGGGACGGTGTCGCTGACCTTTTATCCGGGATCTTTATTTGAGACTGTTTACCACGTGATAGTGATCTTGAGCGTCTGTTACATGATCTTTCTCTTGATCTTGAGCGTCTGTTAAATAATCTTTCCCTTGATCTTGACCGTCTATTATATGGTCTTTCCCTCGATGTTGACCGTTTTTTATATGATCTTTCCCTCGACTTTGATCGTCTGTTGTACGACCTGGACCGTGACCGCCTGTTGTAGGACCTCGATCTTGACCTTGATCGTCTACTATATGACCTTGATCTCGATCTCTTTTCGTAGGGCCGTGGTCTTGCCATATCCTCGCCACGAGATATGGATCTAGACCTTGACCTCATATTTGGATGTGGGCCCGGTGGCCCACCTCTGCCTCTGCCGAAATGTGGTACGTATGTTGTTGGTCCCACGCTTTCATCATGGAACTGAAAAGGCTGTGGGCCACCTTCGTGGAATGGTGGCGTGTCCTGACACGATGGAGACTTCGACCTCGATCTATCGACCTGTGATTTATCACCTTCCTCAAGCAGAGGATGTGAAAAATCCGACAGCTTTGGGAAGCCTGTTGGCCCTGTCATACGAGCGCGCCCTCCCGGATTGCCACGCACGTAATTACTGCTGAAACCTCTTCCACGTCCTCGTGGAACGTATCTACCCCTGAAACCTCTGACAAATCCACGGCTTCTGAAGTTTTCGCCACCTCTATTCATATTTCTGAGCTATCAGCATAAACGTCCAAGTTTAATGACTTATAATATCGGTAATCAGAGAAATTCCGCACGAAAACGATATCTTAGAACGACGCCATCTTTTCGATTACTTCGCCATCTATGGGTGCTTAAAATAGTTGCGAGAAATATTGAATGTGCAATGCAGTGTAGTTACTTTTCATACTACAGTACTACCATCTAGTTATGTATGCCTCTCTAATCTACATAACTCTCCTTTGTTATCATATTGTTCAAAGTTTTCTATAACTATTTCTAGTTAGCTGTAGTACTAGTAGCTAGTAGCTAGTAGCTAGTAGCTACTAGTAGCTGGTAGTACTAGTAGCTATTACCCGTCCTCCAGACGGGTTTGAGTAGGGTCTGATTTGAGGATGGCGGTTTAACCATTTATCTCTCACTTTTATTTTAGGATATATTTACAGTAAACGAAAAATACTGATGTTTAGACTCGTGTCATATACCAATATTTGTTTTTGTTTTAAATGTATCTAAATATATATAAAATCTGAAATTTTACCTGAAAATTAATTACGTGCAATTTTTCAAAAAAAGGGAAATGGGGTGATTTCATAGCACAATTTGACTTATTTAGATATTATTTTTGAAAATATCATTCTGGTTAGAAGCATGCATCAATAATAAGTCAAATGTTAAAAAAAAGAGCAAAATGCATTGAGGAGTTTTGAAGATATATTTTCTTGAAAGTCAGTGGACGGCGGCGGGCAGGGTTACACCTCGATCCCGTTGTCAAATATTTGCACACACGCGCGCACACACACATCACACACACGCGCGCACACACACATCACACACACGCGCGCACGCACGCACACACCGCATTCACACACATACGGGCATGCGCACGCACAATGACACGCGCACCCACGCACACACATACCACATTTACACACACACGGGCGCGCACGCACATACACGCACATGCACACACATACACGCACACGCACACGCACATGCACACGCATACATACATACATACATACATACATACATACATACATACATACATACATACATACATACATAGCATACATACCATGCATGCATGCATGCATGATGTCATGGCCATGCATGCATGCATCAATGCAATCACATGACATACATACATACATACATAACATAAATACATACATAAACATACATACACTACATAACATAAATAATACATACATCATAACATACATAATACATACATACATAACAGACATACATAACATACATACATATCAACATACATACAACAACATACATACGATACATACATACATACAGATACATACATACAACATACATACATACATACATAAAGCATACATAACATACATAC
>NW_014577717.1:56839-84339 GCF_000485595.1 Priapulus caudatus
GGTACACGCACGTGCACGCACGTGCACGCAGGTACACGCACGTACACGCACGTACACGCACGTACACGCACGTACACGCGGGTACACGGAGATACACGCACGTACACGCGGGTACACGCAGGTACACGCACGTACACGCACGTACACGCACGTACACGCACGTACACGCGGGTACACGGAGATACACGCACGTACACGCAGGTTCACGCATGTACACGCAGGTACACGCACGTACACACAGATACACGCACGCACACGCGGGTACACGCACGTGCACGCGGGTACACGCGCGTACCCCCATGCTACACTTTGCGCCCCATAGTAGCTGATTTTGTAACGAAATCACTCGCAGTACTTAGCTGATTTCGTGACGAAATCACTCGCAGTAGCTGATTTCGTAACATAATCAGCTGGGGCGCCAAGTGTAGCATGATTTCGTAACGGAATCACTCGCAGTAGCTGATTTCGTAACGAAATCACTCGCAGTAGTTGATTTCGTAACGAAATCATTCGCAGTAGTTGATTTCGTAACGAAATCACTCGCAGTAGTTGATTTCGTTACAAAATCGTTTATTTCGTAACATAATCAGTCATGCTACACTTGGTGCCCCATACGCATGCGGATTGGGAGATATTGAAATTTAGTGCGGGTTTTCGATGAATGCCGAAGTTTCTTCGGGCACATAACTTTTTAGGAAATTGGCTCCAGAAGTCACTTTACGATCGAAAAATCTGTGTTCTAACGTAGCGGAATATATTCGGGACGTCGAGAAGGGCCCCCAGCTCGATTCGCGTGAGGATACGCGGCACGGTTTCGGAGGAGATACGGAAAACGACACTTCGGCTCTTATTTATATTATATTATAGATATGTGCTGAGGGTATACAAAAATTTAACACGCCAGTTGTGGAGGCAATATGATGTGTAAATTAGAATATATATCTGTAGATAAGAGCGGATTAAAGGGTGAAATAGGGGGGGGGGATTAAGTGGGTGGTTACGTTGGCTAGCCACCCCTTCTATTGGACAAGCAAGGTGTTTCATAAATTGAAAAAAACAATCAAACATATCATAATTATTGCACAATAAAACTTTTGCATCGTCCCCTAATTTTTAAGTATTTGCAAGCACCTATCAACCCCTAATTGATAAAAAACGAGCGCGCACGCACACGCACGCATACGCTAACATGAAATCCTGAAATAATAAGCGACTGCTAACTTTAAATCTTTTCTGGCTTCATCGATCAGCTGTAAACGGAGATCCTGGCACAGAAGCACGCTCTTGCGAACGCATAATCACAACACGCAAACACAAACCCACATCTACACTCATACGAACGATATCATACACACGCGCTCACAACACACGTATGCACTCAAACACACACACGCACGCACGCACGCGCACGCACACGCACACGCACGCGCACACGCACACGCACAGCACGAACGCACACGCACGACGCACAGCGCATACGCACCGCACACGCACACCACACACACACACACACACACACACACACACACACACACACACACACACACACACACACACACACATACTAACACCATTATACGAACCTTGGGTGGCTAGCCATCCCCACTGCTAGGCTACCACTTTTCTCATGAATTAAAAAATGCATCGCATGCATGAAAGTAGCACCCTGGGGTTCACTGTATAGTTACCACTGGTCGTTTGTTTAGAACAGCTTCCTGTGTGTGTTTATGCTGATCTATTATATGCTTCTGAATATCAATGTGGCTTCCTTTCTTCTTCTACAGACCAAATACCTAGCAACAGCACATGGTTCAACTCGTCGACTTCACTACACATTTCCACTTCTTCTTAACCTGCGAATCTCTACACAAACCCACAATCCACGAACTCACACGCACCACAAACGCACACGCAATCGTGGGATTAGGGTATCACGAACGTACCATTTTTCGCTTGCTGTGAGGTTAAAAAATGAGGTGTTCTCTTAAAAAAATTATTATTATGACCATTGTAATTATACAGCTGTATAGGTATTCAAACGGCGTCAAATTCCGCCTCGTGCATTCTCCAATCTCAAAACTTTCTAGAACAGTCCTAGATACCTCTTTTTGATTCGCATATATAGGCCCTACTTTTGGCGCTCGCAACAACACCTCCTTTTTACTGACTTCATTTCTGAAACTTCCACTGAATGGTCGAAACGGGTTTGTTTGCGAGGCATACAAATTTGTCGTCGACTAATGTTTAGAAAAAAATTATTGTAATGCGTAATTTTAAAGACATGAATGAAATATAATGAATGAGAAAAATACAAACATCGTTTGTGTGTGACTCACCCCACTGAGCGCTACATGCGTACAGGTCAGTCATGTGGCTCAGTGTTGATGAATCTGTAATGGGCATGTAAAGAGATCTGAACAAACATGATGAAGGTCGGCTGTGAGACAGGTGATCGCAAATCGGCTCCTACATTGACGTTATTATTTGATCGTTAGAGAAGATTTCATTCAAAAGGCCGCGTTGAAAGCGTGGCCTTAGAAATTGTTTAGTGATTATTCTCGAATATTTGCTTCACTGCTATGTTAACAGTAAAATAAGTATATATATATAAGCCTATACCAATATAGTTTGTATGTGCATGTCCTAACAATCATGAGTTAAACATTACTAAAGTTAAAATGTGCTGCAATGCACGCAATTATTACAATACAAGAAGAAAGAAAAGAGATGACGTCTCTCTGTTTATTATGATACTCTTGACCACATACACATATAAAATCATTAACATCTTTACTTACTATAATAACATAATAACATTATTACTATACCAATGAAATAGTAAATTAATTGCAACTTTTGATGCCTTAACTAAAAAATATACCGTATAGTAATAATCATAATAATGGTTTGCATGTTACAGTTTGTGATCAGCATTAATTCCGATTACAACCCCATTCGCGATTGTGAAATTTTTTGACGCGGGGGCGATTGCCGTGGGTAATTGCTTCGCGAAACCAAATTATACGATATAAGACCCGTTCGATGTAGTAATTAACTGAAAATCTGACATTTCCACTTACTATCCACCCCCGACACACCTGCTGTGGTGATAGTGGACTCGCGTTTTATCTCGACGCAGCTAGCGAATGCTATCGGCAAATGGGTGCACACACGCCATTGAAAGGCGCCGGTAATCATCGCGGACGCATACAAGGGCGGACTGTGTGTATGACAGTGCATGTTAGCACAGGATGAATCAGGGGTGTAGTAACTGCTGCGCCGTTTGCTCCCTCCAGTGACGCCTGTGCCTCAGCAGCCTTTTCGCGGCGCATCAGTTGCTTTCCGGTTGGAAATGCGAGTAGGAGACATTCGCAAGGTAGGTCGAACACTTATCTGCATACTCGGTTACGCGACTGTAAAATTACATACCTCGTGTGAATTGGTGTACTGAAATAGGCGTTGTTCTTTATATAAAAAACTGCAACATCAACTATACCGTACGTCTGAGTAATATAAAGGCAATATATTAATTTGCTCATTTGCGGGTGTTGAGATGTTTTTAGGTTCATATATTCTACCATGTGTCATCATCGTCGTGCCCGCGAGATGTCTGGAATTAATTATTGCATTAGTTATGCATGAATAATAAGTTTAAAAAAGTTAAGTACTGTAGATTGATTATTGGCGAAATATGCGTGTGTGAATTACAGAACAGAGGGTAAGTATAAGACCTGTATTATAATTTGGTTTTTTGAAGTTTTATGAAGCGAAACGAACGAAAATATTGTAGTCATAATCGTATAATCGGTGAGAATTATATTATATTAAGAATTTTTGGAATATCTGATAAAATACACCATTATTACGTTGTACCGTATTTCAGGCTTTGATAAGACACTTCGATGCATTAGATACACACCAGATTTAACAGGTAGTGGTCTGGAAAAAAATGTTGCATAATAGCGCTCTTTACTACCATTATACTTTTTATTATATGCTCACTATAATAAAGGCCGCACCTTCACTTTAAATTTGTTACACCTGTAATTCCCTGTAAATTCCCTGTACTTCATAAGCTGTCTTTAATTTTAGCATTAGTTAGTATGCACTGTACGTATTATGTTATTGCACTGAGGTGTAGAATAGGTAACATCCCATTTCGCCTATACTCCCATGTCGTCTACTCTCAGAATCGGCAATATTCCCATTTCGCCTACTCGCATATACTAATGTATTTTTTATTTTTGTCAAGTCGTGTTCTCATGTTTTCTTCTGGTTCTAGCTGTAGTCTATGTATGCCAATCAAAACCATATTTTTGTTGGTGACCATATATTTGTCACTAAATGATTATTTAGTGAACAAACCGATCGTAGACGAAATGGGAATGTCGTAGATTTTAAGCGTAGAAGAATTAGGAGTAGGCGAAATGGGTGTAGGCCAAATGGAAATTTTGCTGTAGGCGAAATAGGAATTTTGCCGTAGGCGAAATGGGAGTAGGCCAAACGGGAATAACATGTATATGCCGTACTGTAACTAGACATTTTTATCCATAATAATATATCCGTTTCACAGTCCTTCAGTTTATAGGATACAACACGGTATATATTTGGAGACATTTTCGTTGAGAAACAAAATGCTGCCGATAAGCCACGAAATACGTTACCTAAGTTGGTATAATAGTAAAAAAATTTGCATAGGTGTGCATAGTAGTGAAACTTTAATTAGAGCGATTGTCTACGCGGGTACTCATCACCCACATAATTTTTTGATAAAAATATTAATGATAAAAGACCGCTTTCACGACCGGTTTACATTTCATCGATGTTTTTGGTATCTGTCAGTTTACAGGAAAATAGTACGAAGTTTTCTTAAGAAGACGACAATGGCACCCGGTAAGTTCAAGCCGTCCATCAACTCTTGGGTCGAAACACCTTCATGGGCAAACGAAAAACTATCGCAGGTAAGCGTGTACGTACCATTGGAGACTGTATCTACTGCGGGTATAGTACACGATATTTTAAAACGATTGGAAACGTTTAAATTTTACAATGGCAATTTTTAATCAGACGTGCTATATTAAATAACATAGGAACATTCTTCTCTAATGCTAGGCTCTTCTGTTAATATTTATACACGAGAACGTCCCTGCACGTTGCCCGTTTTGTGATAGGATTGCATAGATTGCCTATTTCAACTAAAAAGTAGCGCCGCATTTTTATAGTCACTGCATGTTCCCTACCACTTCGCAAGAAAATCCGGGTTATGTTTTGGGTCGACGACGCGCGCACGCGCGCGCGCGTGTGCGTGTGGGTGTGGGTGTGTGAGGTGGGGTGGGGGGTCTCTGTCTGTGTGTGTGTGTGTGTGTGTGTGTGTGTGTGTGTGTGTGTGTTGTGTGTGTGTGTGTTGAAGCAACGAATAGATTGTTACCTGTACAGTTATACTACCTAATTGCTACTACTATATTATAATAGGATTAGCACGGTTGATTGCAGGCTGTTGATGAGGTGAGAGGCATCTACACACGTGGACGCATGCGTATCGGGGCAGTACCGAAACCTATAAGCACGCAGACTGTTACCGGGCCTGACACGGCCACTAACGCGTACAAGGTAATTAAACCATTAGCCCACACCGAGATGCTAATCTATACATTGGCAGAAGGAAAACTAATCTTAGTTCGTTCTAACAAAATGCCTAATTGCACCGGTAATTAATATATTTTGGCTCACATGTCTAAGAGCTCTACCCTGCGCATGTATAACCACGAGAAATTTGCCCTAGTCTGGAATAGGATAGGTGACTCTGTGAGTAATGTAGATTTTTTGCCACATGAAATGGTATAAATTGTAGTGAAGTACGTAATGGTCAGGTTCAACGAAAGGTCGACCTGAAATTTGTTGTACCCAAGACCTTTTGTTCTTGTTCTTATATACGTGCAATTGCGCGCGCGCACACACACACACACACACACACGCGCGCGCGCACACACACACACACACACACACACACACACACAAACACACAAACACAAACACAGGGGGGTTTCATAAGGTTCGTTTTGGGATAAAGGCAGCTTGAACGCGGCTAAACGTCGGCTAATCTTTAGAAATGGCCGATAACAAGAATTCTGTTCAAAGGAGAAGCTAACATGAAAATTGCTACATTTTAAGCTGTCAGTCGAAGGTTGGCTGTAATTGATGTTAATTTTGCTGCCACTGCGTATCATGTCAAACTGGTCCCCCAACTGTCTCGTGACTTCCAATCCAAGGTCTAGCTGCGTTTATGGGTGGTTCTAATGTATAGAAGAAGAATATAACAGAAACGAATTTCAAAACTCGCTATGCCACCACTAGACTGAAGGGTTTCACATGTTCTCAATTATTAGAAAATATTTGGTGTGGCCTAGCAAATTTAGGGTGATTTCACAGTCCTTGATGAAACAAACCACACGCAACAGGAATTTACTGAGCACAGTCATGAAAGATATCTATTTAGGTGTTTGAATTAGTTTAGTTTTGTGCTCGGATTTCATTTTCTGAGAAAACGGCTACGTGACAAAATGCATCTAAGGCGCGTCATTGTGCGATATAAAGTCTGCACGTCTAGAGCGAAGTATCGCTTAAAATTAGTCCACTTTCTATCTACACTTTATCTACTGATCGTGTATTTTCGTGCATTTGCAGACCCTCATCTCTCGTATATACTATATTTTATAATGAAAGGATACTCATTCATAGCATTTTTGTGTTACTCTGCTGTATTTTATAACTAAAAGAAATTACGTTGGGTATTAACCTAGATAACAGTCAATGGAGAAGCTCTGCATTCGAAATTGAACGCAGAAAAACACGATATGCTGCCGTAGCGGTGGCGCGCATGCTCAGAAGATTAATTCATCAAACTAGACGTTGTACGCATTGGTTGACGCCATTCGTGAACATATTGTACATTTTAATAATCGATATTTTGCCGAATTATTTTGCATACGCTATTTTATAAGTTTGCCTGAATATTACATAACCTCTTTAACTCTATATATTGTTATTTCTGTTATAAAATATCAGAGAGGGTCGAGCGATACTGCCGGGAAATTCATTTTATATCAATGTCAAATGGCTATGAAGAATTATAACAATCACATACTGGAATTTACAAGGTTTCATTAGATTAGTCGAGCTCGCTCTTACATTATGGTTGCCACTGACTACTCAAATATGTAATGGGTGCCGGTAAAACGCGATATTTCGAGAGGAAAGGTATTGCTGCTAGTTTTATTAACGTATGTCCTTGTCGAACGCATAATATATCGTATTATAGCGTGTTGCGTGGGATTTCACTGGCAGATTCGACAGTTAAATAATTATATTGGCTGCTATGCGAGGTCTTTAATGTCGAAGAACCTGACAAGCGAAAATTGCTAAACAGTATTCTTAAACATAGCGTGAGATGCGGTTTTATATAGATAGCATGAAGGGTCTGCCATTAATGGATGTAGTCGCGGAAAACTTTAATCGAGAGTCCCGTGCGGCAGTTTAATCATAAAACGAGCATGGTGTGTAGGCCTGCGCGGTGCCAACGTCATCAACGGTCCAAACATGACGACTCGTTTTGAATGTCAGTAATTTTACACTCTGGTTTCAAGTGTGGATTTAAGTGTTTTGTACCGTGAAGCACCTGTCAAGGTCACTGTAGTGTTTGCAGTATTTTTATTACGCCAAGCCGAGCATTCAAAGCGCCGATTGAGCATGTAATCATCGTTATAGAAAGACCCCGTCCTACCCTACAGTTTTAATCTGAACACAGGTGCGCATTCAAGCGTAACGCACTATCGCTTGAATTTCTACCCAAAAATTATCGCATGCGGAACCAAGTGAAAAATTGCACTCAATTAAATTATGCCAAACGAAATCATTGCTGAAGTTTTGTAACCGTGGAAACGAATGCTTGGCGCGTGGGGGCGGCACGTACGGCTCTATGTGCTCTCGTAGTATCATTCTTAATGTGTTTGTTATGTCGCAGATCCAACAGCTTCTAGAAATTTAATTACAGAGTACACTTATAGCAGCCGATCTCTGCAATCTGTATTATCTGGCTCGTAGTGGAGTGACAGAACTGCCGCGCAGGTCAGAGACATCGCCGCGGTACGTCCTGATGCGAGAATAAGTAGCGAAATCGCAGGCGCCCGAGTCATTCACTCGAGTTTCTAGTCGAGCGTACGACGTCACCATTATCGCTAATCGGTAGTTTATTATTGTTTTTAGTTGGACACCATCCGCTAACGTAGCTGCGCCTATATGATTGCTTTAAGCACAGTAACTGTCATTAGGAAATAGAACCCCTAGAATCTGTGACAGTCTTACCTAGCACGGTGGGTGCACGTCATGTATAAGTAACAGACAGATCGAGCGGGTACACGTGGTTGAGAGAGTAGCCACTTGCACGGCATTTCCTGATGCCTTGAGCAGACTGGCGCATATTACAAGCCCACCGCAAACTCGATTAGGGAAATCGTATTGGATCAGCAGAAAAAACCTGCCATATCCATGTTTATGAGCCCTGGTGTTCACCGTTGCTACTAAAGTTATGTCTGCCAAGCATTAAACAACGGTGGATTCCAAATGAGCCTGTTGACTTAACAGCCGTAACACACGAATACATACTATTACTTCTATAACTACTTTTAATAAGTTCGTAGTCAAGAAGTTATTGGCGCAGCTGTACGTGTTCGTATAGCAAATATTTCCATTCTAATGTAACAAAGATTCGCTGTGCTTGTATGCAAACGTTACCCGTGAAATTGAGTTCACCACACGATCCATGGCACGCTAATAAAACTGTCAACACGGAACTAACGATGTCAACTACCTCAAGAAATCCAGGTTAGCTTCTATCATTTGCTCTCTGTCACACATCAGCCTTTGTGACTTCCACTCGTCTCGTCATTGCTGGCACACGTTCGTTCGAAAGGTCCAACGATGACACGGTGGAGCGGTAAAGTCATTTCTTGCGTTCTCGCGTATACTAGCCTACTTATACGCGTGCTACCATGAACGTGCCAGCGCATACATAGGTTCAGGGTGCTATCGATAACGGTAGACTTGGCCTCGTGCAGCGTCTATGTTGTTGTGTGTGGTTCCACGAGTTTATATCCCTGTTTTTATAAGTGCGTCATCTTTAAAATAGACGTTATCATTTCTGATCTGCGTATCTGCGTGTATGGTGGCTTCAGTGCTGTCTACCGTGTTGCTGATGGCTTCGCCACGTCATTCACTCCATCCGCGCTCTGTCATTCGCAGGCGCACGCTAGCTGGATCGGTGAGCTACTCAGGAAGCACGAGTTGAGACCCATCTCTGACCTGTGTGCCAGCGTGAAAGATGGGAGCTTCCTTCCAAGAGTGCTTGAGATTATAAGTGAGTAGATTTGGCGTGAACAGTATTATCGTGAAGAATAAGAAAACACGTATAGTACATTCCTTTTATGCCAAATGTCTCATTATTATACATGGTTAGCATATTAGCTTATAGCATTTTACTTGTACACACACACACACACACACACACACACACACACACACACACACACACACACACACACAGGAACGAGGAGATCGCGTGTGTATGGGGAAAGCGGTTTAGAATCGTGACCGGGTGCGTGGATGAGGAGGGGAGGGGGTAGCAGGAGGAAAAAAACGACAATTAGGAGCAAGACATCAGGAAACAACTGTTGGACAACATATTTAATGGAATTGTAACTACGCGCAAAAATGTCGTCCGACTTGCATTTCAGCGTATGAGAAGGTTCCTAACATAGAGCACAGTCCGTTAGTGCACACACAGAAAGTTCTCAACATACACAAGTGTCTAGTATTCCTGCGGCAAAGGACAATTGATCTAGAGGGAGTCACTACGGAAGGTAACTTGCATTTTCGTTTATCGTTCTTGCTCTCCCGGGTCATAAAGTTATTTTGCCAGCCTCATGAATTTTTTAATATGGAAAGAATTTACCAGCCGTATTCCAAGCTTATCATGCCTTTGTTTAAATAAAAACCGCATAGTCGACTTAGTTTGGTATCGACGGAGATTTAGATCGTAATCGGTTAACAAACGTCATAAAGTATATAATTCGTTGGGTGTATTTATTGTTAAGCACGCCTATTGGTCTTCTCTCACACGAATTAATAAGTATAAATAAATGAATGAATGAATATATATATATATATATATATATATATATATATATATATATATATCGGGGGTTAAAAATAATGACAAACAATTTTGTCATTGTTAACCACTGATATATATATATATATATATATATATGCATGTATGTATTCACTTATGTATTTATTTATTTACTTGTGTGTATATATGTCACATCGTACAGATGTTGCAAATGGAGACGTAACTGCAATACTGGCATTGTTCCACAACGTCCGACTACTCTACGACGTAAGCACCGTCTTCATCTGCTATGTATTTTATTTTAGAATGCTGCTGTTTTGTTTTTAACCAACATTTCCATCATACCATCATTTTGGAAAAATTTTAAAAGACATATTGCTGAAAACGAATTTGCATGTATCATCGTATTTAAACATGCATGTATACTTATCATTAGCATTTTTAGGTAGCATTACATGCGTGTGGGTTGGACGTTTCGATGGGGGTATTTAAATTATTGCTTTGTTCAGTGCTAATGTTTTCGTGTTGCTTTTTCTCAGCCCGCGTATGCGATGGCTCAATTCAGTCAACAATTCAAGGGCATCTGCCCGCCTGAAGACAAGCAGAGATCACCCCGAGCCTATGACTTAAATAACAACGCTCGCAAAAACAGCTACGATGAGAACAACAACAACGACAACAACAATAAGAATAATAATGGTTATTATTATTATTATGAGAAGAATAGCAACACTATCAACAACAATATCAATAATGCCCGTGAACGGAGAGGCCGCAGCAGGTATCGCGACAAACACATTTCATACGTCACCGACAAGAAAAAAGACAACAGCAACGACAGAAATAATGCGCTGTCCAATAGAACAACCAGTGGCGTCACCATTGGCCGCCAACAACGCGGAAACACTCGCGCGCCGATCTCCAATCGAGAGATCGGCCTACGAAAAGACGAAACCATTAGAAAGTCAACTCTAAAGAAGAAAGGCTCAGAAGCTACGAACCCAAAGACGTCGGGTAATAAGAAGACTGTCAGCATTGCAACCCCCGGTCAACTTAATGATCGATACCCGAGCATTGGCGCCACCTGTGAGCTAGGTAGCGTGCAGAGAGAACTGCCGCAAGCTAGCATGCGATTAGACAGGCTACTGAAAATAGGAGACAGCGGGACTCAGTCGGCAGAATCATCCGACTCCGGGTTAGGTATGGCCAACGCAGAGTAATTAGCGATATAGTGCGATAGCATTATATAGGTCTTTCTCTTACTCGCTCGCTCGATCTTTTTCTTTCTCTCGTTTGCTCTCCATCTCTGACAACATGATATATGATTCTGCGTAGAACTTAATTGGACTAATTGTTGCGCGCACTAATCTCACGCTGAGCTGCTGCTAACCATTGTTTTCCAGCGTTCTATATCCGCAGTCATTATGGCTGTTGCGGGTTAGCTGGTCACGGAGAATGGTCGCAAAGGTTATAAAGTTACAAGCTTTTCATCAACTACCAACACTCACATATATACAACATCAGAATACCTGTGCACAGTCACACACACACACACACACACACACACACACACACACACACACACACACACACACACACACACACACACACACACACACACACACACACACGTACTTGGGCGCGCCTGCGCGCGTTCCAACACTCAGATACATTTGAAGCAATCTTCTTAGTACCCCTTTCATCACTAGTGAATCCATCATTTCTAATATATCTTTGTGCTACTATCTCTAATACAGAATACCTGCCCGTGTCGGCCCATCCGGTGACACGCCGCGATGACAAAGATATAGAGAGGCGATTACGAGCCATGATATCCAACCAGTATAAGGTGAGCGGCCGCTAGGTGTCGTGTCGTTGTACGAGCAGGTGGTAGATAGCCAGCGATCGCTATCTCAATAGAGTTAACTGCGTGATTACAAACAATGGGATCCTGTTCTGAAATCACGCCCGGGAGGCGGTGGTCGGACTTTGAACCCACTGTAAGCATACACATGTCGAATACGAACTGAAGTACACCATCACCTTTTTAATAGATAAATAATACAGGTCTGATCTTATGTAAGACATGTAAAATTTCTTATATGTAATATTCCATCAAAGAGAAATACAGCTATGAAAATTAATGTGTTACCTTGTATCTCTCTCCGAGTAATGCAAATAAAGTGTGCTTAATGAATTCTCGATAAACTCTCGTGATGCCAGTTTCCCCTAAGTCTATAAATGGTTAGATATCAACAAACTAGTTCATCTTTCGAAATTAGTGTAATCAAGGTTACTGGTAATAAATCCATTAGAGACCAAGTGCGTGCATTAGTAGTTATTCGCTATAGTAAGTCCTTACTTCTTTATTGTGACTAAATTTAGTGAACGATACTTGCGACTGCTAAATAGATTCTGTCTATGTTGCAGTCGTGGGACGATATAGATATAGCAGGCACCTCGAGACAGAGACCAAGAGCCAGGCACGTTCTGAAGCGTCGGTCAAAGAGTGAGAACAACATACACACAGTAAGTTATATCTACCTCCCTTACTTCTTATATCTAAGTGATTTAACTGTCTTCGTTTAGTCATTATACGATCAGGAATACACAGTAAAAGAGCAAATGTGTTTATTATGTATTCCTGCTATGATATGAATTTTACCGGCCTCCACAAATAGGGCTACTTCTGCAGTAAAAATACTGCGTATAAATACGTATAGATACTTGAATCTCTTGGTAACAGAGCATGTACGCACGCTCGCACGGACGTACGCATACACGCACCTGCTCGTATTTCGTCGCCACATCTAAGAATCGGTCAATGATGTTGCCTATACGCACAATCATCATCCTCTCCTGCAACTAAATTCATAATGACCACATGCGCGTTGGACGACCATCAATGTTTCTTACGCGACTGCTGCTAATTGTGGAACTACGACAGCGGATAGGTACATCTCTAACAACGAAAAAGGGAAAACATACAAAAGCGCGTATAATGTCCTTCTCTGCGGAAAGCAAACGGAGGCTAGCATCCTCAAGTCGCTCATTTATCGCCTATATAAGTTAGGGTATGAACAATAGAGCTGCGACGATGCGCTATGGGTTATTGAAACCTTTAGTGGCTGATTAATTAAGCTTGATTAATTATCTTCGCACTTGTCTAATTAATCACGACGCATACCTGTATTTATGTCGCACAAGACCTGCTTATCGATCGCAGGTGGCCCGTTTTTGCCGGTTACGTAATTCTGGTAAGCTTTGTGTTAGGGGGAATCTGCGGGCGCGTCAGTCTCTTTAGACGAACCACGTTTTTCGTCATTTAAACGAACCCCATGAGAACGATGGGAGATGTCATAAATAAAATACACCTTCTTTTACATGAACGTTATAATTAGACAAAGCACCACAAACTCAAGGCTACGCACACCGCCGGTGGCACTTGTCGTAGTATAGCGTTGCGGTAAGTGGTGATGTGAAGTACGTCCGCTAGCTGCGCAGTGCATTACTTCACACGTACGTGATATTAAATGTAGAAATCACCGAAAATTTTGTTTTACCTAAAATATGCATCGTCGTCGGGCATGTGACCGCCGTGGTATCTTTACAGAGGGAGGAGAAACCCGAGATGTTACAGTAACGATTGTCGGCTGTCGACGGAGTTATTACGCGTTTTTGCATGATAATCCCTGTTTGGAGAAAGGCTGTGTGCGCGCTGTGGCTGTGTGCGCACGAGGTTTGGATTTGAGATCAGAGCCCCGTGCGTCTAATTGCGGGAAGGAAAGATTAGAGATAATTTGACGTCGGCTCATTGTCTGCATTTGTCGAGCAGCTTCTGCGGACGACGATATTTGCATAGCGAGTTACACACCGCGGCCTTATCGCCAAACAACGATCGCTCAACCATCTCCGCGTGCGTCTGTTGGACGACTTTCTATACAGACAGCCTAGCCAATGATAGATAGATACACAGATAGTGTCCGCGGAGATGCTGGACAAATTACTGTGACCGCGCGCTCGTCTACAGTATTTGATCTTGGAAACGGCTAGACAAGTTCTCGTTACAATTCGCGTGTATCGAGTATAGTTGTTGGTGTCGGTACAACTCCATCAGGCTTTGCACAGTAATGACAGGTGAGACTCCGTCGACGTAGAGTTGCTGGTCGTGAACCCGCGTGCATGTGTGATAATATCAGAAGTAAGATAATATAGGATCCTATAAGTAAGATCCTATATTATCTTACTCCTGATAATATCATATGCGTACACAGTTCTTTCTCGGCGAGGGTTTTTCTATACTGATGAGTATAATTATGCGTGCGTGTATAGTCGGGGCTGTGAGCAAGACGAGTGCCTGACAACGACTATAGACACGGAAACGTACGTTCAGGTACTGTCACTGCCGGGTTGTTCCTGGTAGCAACAATTTCACCTCACCGCGGGAGGTCGTGCTGGGATATAAGGGCGGCTGACTTTATCGTCCTGCAGTGCTCCTTCGTATCGGCTGCATGCGTTCACACGCCGCGAAATATCGCCGGCGTCACCGCCTAGTGGCAACTTTAACGGGCTCGCCGAAAATACAGTGATTGTTTAACGATGGCCGTACACACGGAATGAACGCCCACGGTCATTGCATGCGGGGTTAAACGCCGCGTTGACTTTATATAGGTCTATTAGAGTACGACTGCCCGTAGCTAAGGTATTCACAGAGCCGTAATTCGCTGCGTCGCATACGTGTACACACGTCGTGCGGACAACCTCATATTCTACGAATTTTACGATGTTGTCCGGTTTCGGTAGCCGCCCTCTGGCCAGGTACTAAAGCTCGCGTAATAAACGCAGTCGAGGACAGTGGGCCCCTATGCCGCCGTGATTCTCGCAGGTGATCAGAACGTGATTTCGTGGTGAAGATCCGCGTGCAGCTATTTGTCACGCCATGACAGTAGTACGGCCGCGGATTTGCACCGATCACGCGTGGTAAGCCAGCTGACAGAGCTGACAGGATGCTGCGCGCGTCCTGCTGCCGGCTTACACCGCAGGCTCGGCGCGACGCTTGTAATAATATTATCACGCGCGTAGAGAGAGAGAGCGTCGACGCCGTTGTTGTGGCTGTCGTGCGAACATCCCGGTGTCGCGTATACGTAGTGGTGGATTGCGTTCATCGGTGAGAGAGAAGAAACAGCGCGAGAGACGGTCGTAAGTAGCAGTTTCTTCGGTGAGCCACCAGGAGGTTATGTGGGAAATCGAATTGATTATCGTCGTTCGGTGCCCGCGGTGACGTCGCAGCGTTGCTCGGATGATGACTGGATAAGACGCGCTGCAGGAACTAAAGAATCCAGAGACATCGATGGTGTCTGCTGGCCCGCTGAGCGCGAGTGCGCGCGCGTGTGTTCTATGTAATCGCGTGCGATGTTTCTACTGTTCTTGCGCCGATGAAGTGTTTTGTGAAATTCACGCTGCGTTTGCTTCGCTGCACACGCGTGTACAGGCGATGCGCATGGAGCGTGAGGCGATGAACGGGCCGCTTATAGTGCTGTCACTTGCGGTTTGATATAAACCTGCAGCAGCCTCTCACACACCGCAGCGCCTTATACACCCGACGAGAGCGATTAACGCGTGACAGTAGCTTAATTTACAGGTAGCCTTTGAACGCGCATGGTGGTCCCGTGTGATGCGTATACATATATTATGTTATCTAATATATATAACCGAGGGCAGGGGAGACAGCGACACAGCACGATAGGAGCATATACTTAAGAAGATTGCGGAATTTCTGAATCTGAATTTCGGAGTTGAATGCATCACGAGGGTGCAATCGCCCTGAGCGCATTCCGCAGTCGACCCTTGTAGTCCAATATTACCACATGACAACCCGTTACAACACGGCGCGGGACGTTAGAATGTAATCTAAATAATTTGTTGTAATCCTGAATCTAAATCATTTGCTTAACTTACACTTGAGAGAATGCTAATGCGAGTTATTGCATTATATACACCGCTGCTAGCGTCAATTCGTGGACGGATGTGACTACAGAGACGATCGAGGATAAATGTTTTTACGCCGCAACAGAATCGAATGCCAAAATAGCATTTATAAGGCAATTTCTATCGTTTATCATATTATAGTATTTTTGCATTATTTTCTTTCTGTTGGTATTGGCATATGCCACTGAATTTTACCGTTTTTTTCTCGGGGATAAAATTCGCATATATTAGTAAGCTATTTATGTAGGTTTAACGATAACACATATAGGTACAATAGTTATGTGGGAATTCATGGGGTTCAAAGCGACGTGGTTATCTACATCAGTTTGCCTCGTTGCAGATGCCTCCTGGAGTGAATTGTCACCACCAGGCACTGACGGTGGAGGAGAGACTGATGGAGCTTGCTACTTCAGCATGATAGCAACAACGAGTTGTCAGGTACGTTCATAATGATACTTGCGGTATATATTACAGGTATATATTAGTGTTGTCAATCGGTTGTAATTTCGTAATCGATCATCGGTTGGACCCAAGTAACGATGATCGGTTACACATCGGTTACTCGGGGTGTTGAATGCCTGCGTGTGTGTAACGTTGTTCGCATGTACGTGTGTGATGTATGTGCTTGTTTAGCCCTGTTTACTGTTTGTTTTTGCACTGTTTTACTGTGTGTATAATCATGTACTGATTCTCATCACTTTTCCAGTTTTTTTTTTTCGATTAATCGATTATGGATTTTCTAACCAAGCGCTTGGTTCAGAGCCCTGTTCAACCGATGATCGAGTATAATCGATGATCGTGACATCACTAGTATATATATATAATGGATATGACCAAGAGCGTATAAAGAAGGGCTTGATATTGATATGACTATGAACGCGTATATTGTTTTCACCTAAATTGCAAAATGTGCATTTAGTGCATGGGCATATTACACGCGCATTGAAACTATGCGTTCTTCTCTCTCTTCTCTCTCTCTCTCTCTCTCTCTCTCTCTCTCTCTCTCTCTCTCTCTCTCTCGCTCTCTCTCTCTTCTCTCTCTCTTTCTTTCTCTCTCTTCTCTCTATTCTTCTACTCTTCTCTTATATCTATATATGTATAACTAGTTTTATATAATATCAATATATATATTATGACATCACTCTATTCCTTTCTCAGACACTGTGGGGAATTGGCAACGTGTCACTCTTCAACCCTTTCGACCGCTACAAACTAGATGCTGCTTCACGTTTTGCAATCACACAACACACACACGCATCGTACACGTCCATCGCACGCACGCACCACGCACGACCGACACACACACACACACACACACACACACACACACGCACGCACACATTATATAGGGATCGAGTCGTGGGGTGATGTTTAGACAGTGACGCGTACACAATCGCGTGCGGCCAGCGCGTGACGGAATGCGCGGCGAGACGGCTGCTAATCTCACTGATGTGTTTTCCTTTCATCTTATTACTTCGTTCTCTCTCGGCGATAAAGAAAGAAAGGCCCAGCGTGGAAATGACGGAGCGTAATTATTGATGCGTTTTTGTGAGCGTAATTTCGCGTGGCATTGTAACGCAGGTGACCTACTCATCTTCTGTTGTCATTCGCATCCTGTCTAGACCATGGAAGCATGGCAGTGATATCAGTCGTAACTGCCCGCAACAAAAAGCCACTTTCTCTGCTCACGGCGGTGTGTTCTTGCGGCAAACCGATAAGGCTGCGGCACCGCTTGTGCTATTCAATGTTTTATGATATGAATGTGGGGGATTAATTTGGTTTCAAAATTTCTAAACTAGAAAAACCAGTTGTAATTAAGAAATAAACTCTGTGATCAGCTAGGTTAAAAACTTCTAGCGGTCTATCCGTGGCCACCTGCGTTGTTCACTGTTAATTTCGCGTGTAGGTCTAGTGGTTGCACATGGGTAGAGGGTTAACGTTGATCTTTTAGTATATACTCTTTCTCCTTTCCCCCTCTCTCTCCATTCACTCTCACTTACTCCACTTTCCCGCTCACTCTCATTAAAAAAAAACTTGTTATTTACTTATGTATAGTAATAAGCATATAAGCAAGCAAGCCTGTAGACCAAGGAACTACATGCGTTATATATGATTGCACAAAACGGAATAATATATTATTCGTCATGTACAGAGCGCATCACTTTCCCAGGCCAAAATCCTTGAGGTGATAATTCATGCCAGGTATGCGTCATTGATGCTTAACGTTACCCGTTTTTCTGCCGTAGTTATACGCCTATTTTCCTCTACCGTACTTATAGGGAGCGGTTGCAACTCACTGAGTCTCCTTTATAATGCAATTTATCCATTTGGCACTGAGTAGAAATCCCAAGTAGTGTCAGGTGGAGCGCGTTGCTGCATGCGCGGAACAGCGACGGGGTTCAACCAGCACACACTATCTTCTTTATGGGACGTCTGTTCGCCGGTAGAAATTACAGGAAATCCGACGTGAAAACCTCGCAGCCAGCGGCGCGCTAAAGTGGACGATTATCTGCAAAAACGAAGACCGACAAATATCCACTGTTAGCACCGGTCCGGCGGTGAGATGCGAGCGTAATTGTAATCTCTATCCGAACAATTGTTTTCCTCCGCGTGGCTGTCAAAGGTGATACTGTTCTCGTGAGTAATTTTCTTCATGAATGAAACGGTGACATATACGTATGTACCACACATGTAACGTCTCCACGTCTCTAACACGCTACATATATCTCCCATCGGTTATATATTTTACTAGAAAAGGTTCCGGGGATAGTTTAGCTGCACCATATATCGTGTTATAATGCCTGATTAAAATAATTGCGAATTAAATTGATACTAATTTCACACACAGAGAGACGCACAGACACGCACGCACGTACACACTCACGCGCACATGCACGCACGTACGCGCGCACACACACATACGCATGCATATATATATATATATATATATATATATATATATATATATATATATATATATCCGACAAAGGTTGGGCTATTTAGGTAATTGAAAAGGTGTTTCTTTGCCGATCAATGGCGTCATTGTCCTCAAAATAATCAATTTCAGACCATAAAATACACGTCGTAGAACATTGCAACTGGTAGAGTAACATGATATTAACATATTCCTATATAGAAATTTAGCTATGATATATTGAAAATACCACTTTCTAGTTCTAAAGGAAACGTGTTAGCTCTAAGAATGTGTTGTTGCTAATTACTCAAGTACGGTCTTTTCGTTGCATGTATTTGCCTGATAATTCAGTCAGCGTGTCACTATATCAAAGGCGAACCTGCAAAAACTAGTCAAACTACAGTTTATCGTTCCTTAATAGTCATCTCCTTGTTTGCGTTTGGTTTATAGCCTTTGCAAACAAGAACCAATTCTCCTGTGGTCGTTGCTCTCTGATGGGCAAAAGCCTATAGATATATGCGTGTGTGTTTTGAGACAATAATGTACGACGAGGCTCAGGCCCTTGCATGGCCTCGCGACTCCATATTCTGTTTGTTCTATATCACGTTTTTTAAAGAGCGTCTATATAGCTGACGTGTTATGTGTGTTTAATCCTGCTAACCCTCTCTGATAAGTGTCGTTCACTAGCGCGTGTGTTCATAGCATTTAGCTGGTGGTATTTACACAGATTAATAACTGAACGGGAACCCTGTATAACTTGCATGAGCAAAACTTTGCACGTTTTATACTGCATACTAAAATCTTAAATTGTTAGTTTACTGTAACACTTAAAACATGTTACTCACGTGCGATTAAATATATGTCCTTTTTACACATTACACACTAAAATGTAGAATGAGCGAATGTATTTATTCAGTGCGCGTAATGTTTTTACTTTTTTTTCTAGACGAAAGCAAAGGGTAATGGAATTTCCCCTTCACATGCCCACCGGGCGCCGAAACCAACAGGGGGCTACTCTGTGGAAGCCGAGAAACCACTGGCTCTCTACGAGAACACAGCATCCCCCGGCTGTCAGGTGAGTACCTCAACAACGTCACTGATGACGTCATCAACGGCATCTTGTGTACGCCAGTAACAATGACATTATGATTGATTAGTGATTGACGATTGATGAGATATCGATTAATTGACGCGTGCGTGGCATGCAGTTACTCACGATACAATCACGCGCGAAGGTAATAAAACGTCACGTATCGCGTAAACGTCCTCCGAATAATATATACCGCATCTCTGTTTCTTCCTCTCTGTTTATCTCTCTCTCTTTCTCTCTCTCTCTCTCTGCTATATATATATATATATATATATATATAATGTACGTTATACGTACTGTATTACGTTAGTTTTGACGATTCGTACGTTTTATAAAAATTTTAAATCTTACTGGAGGTTACTGCAAGAGTCTTTGCCCTGCGTTGCGCCGGATTAACTCACGGCTACAGACGAGAGTAAGCGCTGAATGGCCGGTCATACAGGATGGGCCGATATGATGTATTACCTCTGAATCCCCACAGGAATGATTGACGCATAGCAGCTGTACATATTTATAATGTCGAAGGAGCTATAGCAATCCTACCCTGTGTGTATTCTTCTATTTTTGCCGCAAAGCCTCAAGTCGCTATGTGTAAACACGGCGTCCTGAATTCTTTATTATGTTTTCGGAAATCTCGCGATGGCTCGTCACTGCAGAGCCATCTGCGCGAGCTTACGCTGCCATTGTTCCGACCTTCCCACCGCTAGAGTCAATATTGCTCGCGATTTACGGCCGGACCTATCTGCTAGTAGAGACACTACTCGCAACATCAGAAGGGTAGGTTAAAGAGAGATGGGTGGGTGATGGTTATGGAACGAATGATGTAAGAAACTGATCGAAGTGGCAAAGCAATCATGACACAAAAGATCGCGCGCAAGGAAATCGCTACATAACGCACATATTTAAAAAAAAACATAGGAAAAGAATGTGCGTAGAAATGAAAGTGATCGTCCGCATCACCACCCTCTCACCCCCTTCCAGCCCGTAAGCGATCATTTAGTGGCGACCGAGACAAGCTGTCCGACACAAGACGCAGCCCTCGTCTGCCTCTGATCGCTAAGCAGCACCTTTTCGTCCGCAAGATAAAAAGCCAACAACGTCTGCACGGAAGCTTTGTTTCCTCCCAGCAGCGGGGCGGGCAGTACGCGCCGCGCCGTGCCACACGTAACCGCGTGCTAGACACGTAACCGCCGGAGCTGACGCACGACTGCGGTGACGTCACGCGTACGGGCGACGTGGCGAGCGTGCGTCGATCCGCCGATATGCAACCACCAAGACGTGTGATGCAAATTAAGTTGCTGCTAGTACAGTGCTACTGTCGCCCGTCTGATTGCTGCTCCGACACTTCGGAAACACCGTAAATCTGACAGCACGCGTGTTTCTTTCTTCCTGATCTCTTATCGCCGTGTATTCACGTATCATTGCACCAGCCGGACGAGACAATGCGAGCGACTGCAACGCTGCGAGCACCTGGACCTGGGACCTATTGTGCGATCGTTATCGTTAACTGCGGCAGCAACTTATTAGTTAAGCGTTAGTAGGATTGTTTTGACTATATGTCGCCGTGTGTTCTTGTAGAACGAGTCCGGCAGGTCGTGCCCCCCACCACACTTACGCGCAGACTCCGTCCTTGGTAAAGCAGGGTGCACGTCTTAGTGGCGGCTCCCTAATCAACCTCGTGTTTTTCAATTGGTTTTTGGTTGCAAATGGACGCGAGAAGGCAACGCGTAGCCGTCGAATGCTGGCTTGATGTACAGTCGTAGCGACGGCTAAGGCAGACAGACGGGCGTTTGCGTGAGGTGCAGTGTTCGTGTGCATGAATAGCCTACCTTGAGTCGGCGAGACTTGTACGTGGTGGCTACAGGTGGAATTATATGCGTGTAACGTCTTTACTGCTACCTACACAGTACGTCACTCGCGTGTAATCGATGTTTAGCACGTACTGCACATCGGTTTAGCGTTTGTTTAGAATCAAGAGCAGTATGTGGAGCTTTCTGATGCCCTGCATATATGGACACTATTTTATACAGGAATAAGTGTGTACGTGCGAACAGAGAAACGCGTGGCGTTATAGTGAACGATTGCGAGGCAATGGAAATGAGGATATCGACGCTACCGGTCGGTTAGGCTCGCAATGCGAGGTGTCAGCGAGAACACCAACACAGGCAAACTAAAAGGGTAGTGCGACGGATCCCTCTTGCATGCCATGTTCTCGCACTCTTCCGGTGCTCAAGCGGGGACGTTTCCCGCCGAAGTGTCGGACCGGGTTCCTGGCGTCGGGCGACCAGTTACGAGAGGTGTGATGGCCTGGCATAGCGACATGCCCGTGAGGCGGACCACTGGATTCAATTCGCCAGCGATGGTACTCGGAGCTTTGAAGGCGAAGGAGAAAGGCGGCTGTAACGCGGACAACAACAAGTGTTCTAAGATCCAAAGTTTAATCTTTTCGCGGAAGAAAAAACGCGAGAGCAAACTCGGTAATAACGCGGACTTCGTCAATGTCGGATACATCGCTTCGCATGAAAACCTGCATAATGGGGAATATAGGAGCAGATCGCTGGAAAAGGTATATATTCCAAGAGTAAACCAGATCAACTGCTGCATAACAATAATGTATTTACCATGAACATGTTAGCCGCATATAAAGCGGGTCAACTTTTGAAGAAATGTTTGAAAGAAAACGCGTGTGAAGCTAAAGTTGCCTTTATACATATACATATAAATATATATATATAAATATATATATATATATTTAAATATATATATATATATGTATGTTTATGTATATGTAAAAAGGCAACTTTAGCTTCACACGCGTTTTCTTTCAAACATTTCTTCAAAAGTTAGTGATATAGTGATAGCGCTACACCTGCCACGTCAAGAGATTGATACGCATAATCGTACGGGTAGTATTCGAAAAGGTGATGCGCATGTCCAATTATAACTTGCGCTCGTGTGGGCGTGTATGCAGGGGCGGATCCAGCTTTTTGAAAAAGGGGGGGTCAAATTTGTTGGTCCTGTTAAATGATTGACTTTAAATGCACAATAACAAAAACCAAAGTAATAAAAAATACACATATAACAATTGGTATATTTATTATGAGTAAAACTCAAACAACAAACCCTTTGCCGGGAACAATAGGAATAAGCAGCCTGATGTCTGCATTTGTAGTTTTAGTGATTGAATAAGCAGGCAGGGAGGCACTAGGGTTATGTGTGAATCGCCCGATTCGGTAGCTTTATGGGCAGGGTAACGGCTAGAATTCAAATATAGTGAGGGAGTAAGGGGGAGTCGGGTAGCGGACGTGGTCGTGAGCACACGGGCGCGCGTGCGTGTTTGTATGATTTTTGGTATAAACATGTTTGGAAATTTTTGAAAAAATTGATGCTCTCTGGTACATTCTATAACGATCTGAGCATTAATTTAGCTCATGTTGAGTTTAATATATAAAATAAAAAAAATTCTCAATGAGTTTACATGGATTTCAAAAATTACCCTAGGAACAAAATATAGTCTGAAACCTGCCAATTTGAGGAAAATTCTCATCGATATGCTCATAACTTGGTCATGACGAATGTGTTGACAGTGGGACACTGAGGATACTACTAGAACAAATTTCAGTCAATAAACATTTTGCCATTTGTAACATTAGAAGCTAAACAAAATGATTGTTATCCATATGACGCGGTTTAACACTGCAAATTCCACATAATAGTCACATATAGAGAGCAGTTTACTGTTAGAGTATGCAGCTTATACTAACCACATGGTATGGTATACATATGAGTAGATACGATTTTTGGCAGTACGTTATTTGTAACATAACAAGCTCATGATCAGCTGCTGCTGTAGAACACGATTGTTCTATGTATGACACGGTTTATAACACTGCTGATTTCAACCAGGGTGACATTGATAGTGGAGTACGTAGTTAGAATTCAGTTTTGACTCCATTAGTGACACTAATGGCAGCTTACTGGTAGAGTATGCAACTGAAAAACATCTTCCGTTTGTTTCGTTCTATAAACATTTGGCAGATTCGTTCATAGTCAATATACATGTTGTGGTTCATGTTCATCACTGTGAGACCAGACAGTCGATCCTCCCCCATCCTGTTGCGTAGATAGGTTTTTACACGTCGCAGGCAGGAGAAAGAGCGCTCTGCTTCGCAACTTCCAACAGGTAGAGTATATAACCAACCCTCAACAGGGTGCGGATGTTTGGGAAAATGTCGATGTCAGCATGCTCCAGACACTCAGACAAGTTTGGTGAGGGTGAAGACTGGATTGCCTCCCTGCCTCTCCAGTAGCGTTGCCACTCCTTCACCTCGGATCGCAGTGAGAAAACATTTGGCATATCCTCCTCCCAGTACATTAAACCTTCCACGATGGGTTGAATATTTTCGGTCGTTGTGATGGCACCGGGAAGTATAGAGCAAGAATTTTAACACCCTTTCTGCTTTTGGGGTTGAAGCGAGTTTGGAACTCCGTGGACAGGTGGTCACACAAGGGGATTGCCAAGTTTCTGAGGTAGTACTCTTTCGGAGATTCACTGGGGGCATTGGCCCTATAGATCTGTCGGGTTGACTTCTGTGACCTTGGCACTGAAATTGATGTATCTAGAGATGTGGCTAAGCGTGTAGCATCTTCATACCCATACTCTATATCTATTTCTTGTCTCATAACAGTGATTCGCTCACATGTATTGTCTACCATACCATATATGCCTAATAGATGTCCAGATCCCGTGTCTGCAGCTTGGAGGCTATTGGGCGGACATTCTCAAGAACATTTTTGTTGACAATAAAGGCGATGATGGTTTGGGATGACTCAAGGCTCTTCAACGTGCGTGCGTGCGTGCAATCCGTGCATGCGCGCGTGTGTGTGTCACTGTGCGTGTGTGTCACTGTGTGCGTGTGTGTCACTGTGCGTGTGTGTGCGTGTGTGCGTGCGTTCTGTGTTTCTGCGTGTCTGTCTCTGTGTGTGTATGTGTGTGCGTGCGTGGCGTGCGTGCATGCATGTGTGTGCGCGCGTGCGTGTGTGTGTATGCTTTTTTCCTTTCCTTCTGCTTTTTTTTGTGGTAAAAAGGAGGGTCCGGACCCCCTCGACCCCCCCCTCTGGATCCGCCCCTGGTATGTATGTATGTGTGTGTGTGTGTGTGTGTGTGTGTGTGTGTGTGTGTGTGTGTTTGTGTTTGTGTTTGTATACCATGTTACAATCTAGCGACATTTTACACGAATTCAACCAAGCAGTCGCTTCCGTCGTACGAGTTTGTGGATAATCAATAATTTAATATTAGTCTACAGCAAAATTCCTGTACTAAAGTATATAATGAGTGACGACGTTATGACGCTTCCCGCTATGCTGTTACCGTGCTTAACCAGTATGAATGTGTTTCAGTCACCACACCGAGTCGAAGCAGAGAAGGAAGGTCGCCCGTCCAGCCAGCCCAACTTTACGTATGCGCAGAACGATAACTATATGCTAGACCTGGAGGTGTGCACATGTGGACTCAGCCAGTTAGCGCACGATCACGGCAGGTTGGTACATTTCAGTGATATTAGTTATTGCATCTGCAGCTTCCTGACATGTGTCTGCTGTCAATCCATCCCCTTGCATTTGCTTTGCATTCGCATCTTTGCTTTCCGCTTTACATGTCCGCTTTGCATTTTCTCAAGATCATATATTGTAGCTCGTTGGATTATTTCACAAGGTGATTACACGTATATGTAACTAGGCTGTGTTTCACGAATACGATATACTGATAATCAGGCGTTATTCTAGGTCAAGTATAGTCCCTTTAAAAGGCGAGTATAATGCCTTCCGTAGCGAGCTCCTACATACGCGCTAACCTACATAAAAACAGCGGTTCCCCCCAAAGTGTTGTAAACTTTTTCCTATCTATATGATAATCTCCTGATAATTTGAGTAGTGTCGTTCTGTTTGTTCCTGCATAACTTCTAGGCGCGTGCACGAATCCGGCTAAAATTTTTCGTGCTTCATTCCTACGCATCAGGTTCGATTCTAACACTTTTTTTTGTTATTTATTGGGTTAAATGTTAAAAAAAAAACATATTTAGGAAATCGAATGGAAAATCTCCCTGGAAAACATGCACGATTCAGTTCAGGTACGCTGGCTGTGGAATCAAGTCCTCCCCCACCTGCACGCTCGCACTCAGCGCATATCTATCTATCTATCAATCTATCTATTTTTCTATCTATCTATCTATCTATCTAGCTATCTATCTATCCATTCATCAAATGTGAACCTGTGACCCTTGACCTTACACACACACACACACACACACACACACACACACACACACACACACACAGACAGACAAAGGAACCAGCTACTTCGATCATAACATTGATTAACTTTATTTTAACTTAATTTAACATTGTTAATTCGGCCCATTCCAGTTCTACATTGCCTGATGGTATCATGCAGTTAGTATGCATAATTTAAATTGCAACTTGTTTAAACCTGCTGTGCAATAACCCTATATTATAATAATTGGTATTATACGATTTCCCCTAATATAATTTTGAGATCAGAGTAGACGTTAGAATATATTACGTTGGTAAAAATCAGGGGTGAATAATTACAAATAATATGTGAATAATATTTGTCATTATTAACCCCTGGTAAAAATGTATATATAGTTCAGACGTGCAGACGTAGGCCTACATATATGTAGCTGTTTGGCCGTGGCTGATCTCGTAAAAAATCGGTTGCGACTAGAAAAGCAGAACGAGTAGCTATATAGCTAGCTATATATACGGGTCGAGTCTACACTTACTGTACATATTGGTTTATTGGTTGGTTTTTCAGACGTAGTTCATCAACGAATCTTACCCAGTGGCGGATCGAGAGGGGGGTTGCGCCCCCCCCCCCGTTCAGCCACTGACTAATGTTATGATACTAGTAAAATAGGGCCAAAAATTTAAAAAAGTCAGTCTGCAGGCTGATAGAAACTGGGGATTTCCCCTGTGACCACACAGCTGCCTGAGTTTTACAGGTGGGAGGAGGGCATGCCCCGGACCACCCTAGCACCGCGTGCCTTCGCGCACGCCTTCACTCAAATATCAGCCCCCCCCCCCGTCTCCCGAAAGCTAGATCTGCCCCGGTTACCTATATTATCTACTATGTATTGTGTTGCAAATTAAGCAGTTGGAAAAGCCGGTTCTTGCCGGAATAGATCTTTATAATACAACATGCATATTTACGCGGCATATAGATATGCGGTACTTGAATGAACATAGCTAGATTAACGATAAGGGTGACGTATTCCACATCAAATGAATCGGATCAGGGAACG
>NW_014577717.1:85618-91417 GCF_000485595.1 Priapulus caudatus
CGCACACACAACCACACCGTACGCCACGCCACGCACGCACGCACGCACACACACACACCACGCCACACACATATATATATATATATATATATTATATATATATATATATATAACCCTGTACGATCAACCCTATCTACCCTCTTCTTCTTACATCGGCGGCTCTTTCCATTAATTTTCCTCCGCCCGCATCAACTACCCCCCTTAGCTTTCCCCCCTTGCCATTCTCCTTCAAACATTTCTTTCTTCAATCTTACTTCTCCCATATTTCCTACTTATCTCTAGCGTATCTTCGCCTTCGTCAACTTCTACTGGTCTTCCAACCTCCTATACTAAACCTCCCCCCCCACTTCACACTCTTCTCATACTTCTTATACACCGATCTACTAGCGTATCTCCTTCTTCCTTATATCTTTCCCTCTTCACCTGTTTCATCATTTCTTCCGTTGCATCCCACTCCATCTTTCCTCCTCTGTTTGCGCCTCTTTCATTTCTCTTTCTTTGTCATTCACGCATTCTGATATATTAGAGCATTCATCTGTATTATTATTTGTTTTGTAATTATGCCCTAGAATCAGAAGTAAGATGTTTGTTTATTACGTTTTATTATTATTATTATTTAGATTTATTATTATTCATTATTATTATTATTATTATTGTAAGTATAGTGTAGTGTTAGTAGCAGTAGCAGTCGCTAAGTCACCCCATTTTCATTACATGCGAACATATTTTTTCGTAGTGTTAGAGCAAATAAAGATTAGTCGTTTTAAAATTTGCAAGAATGTGAAACTGTGCTTAATTTATATATTACACCTGTGCATGCCACCTACCCTCTTATCGTTAATAACGTTTAGTGTACTCTTAATTGGCTGCGCGAGAGGGCGCTTCACACACATTGTCGGCGCTTGAACGCCGCGCGCAGGGACGGTGGTGTAGGCCACCTGTACCGGTTGAAGAGCGAGAGAATGACCAGGGTAGGTCTAAGATTTTTCGAGTTAGAGACCGGAAGTGTTCACGCAGATCACTTCCTTATTCTGCCTTTCGAAAAGCCAAACAAAGCTGTACCGATAGACGATAGTAAATGAGTATGTGTTTTGTTCTACTAGTGCCTGAAGCGTTGCGCGTTTCCGTGACAAGAGGAGGCTGAATAAATATCCGTTTGACGATGTAATAGCTCGCGGCTGGTTGGCCTGCCATTCTCGACAAACGAATTACTTAGCACACAAGCAAATTAACATCACGACTGCTTTGTGCTTCACATCTCAATACGGCCAACTCAATCCACTCATAATTGTCTGTTGTCTCGGAAACACAGTCACGCGTAAGTGACGGGTGACAGATGGGGAAACGGGTTCACACGATGGACTGCCGCCCACTCGGCCGCATTAATAACTGTTGTTCTTTGTAACTGCTACATGTCAGTGTTTTACTCTTCCCTGCCCAAGTTGTCTCAAATATGAATGAATGTCATTGTCTCTGACAACTTGCCAGAAAGCAAGTGTTACGAGCTTATGCACAACCGGGCCCGACTTCAGTTTTTTCGGGTGTCTGATTAGTCATGCAACTTTCAATACCTCTGCAAGCACAAAGTCAAACTTCGAATTATATTTGATTAAAATTCAGTTTATATGTGATTTTTATTTTCACCTGATTACGCGACGTCGAACACTTGAATAATGCACAGACGCCCGGATGCTGGCTCGGTGGTGCAGATGCTAGAAATGGAATGACGACGAACGAACGACGAAATCTTATTGTTGACTTATCTCCAGCATGAATGCTACTAAACCGCTCACAAAACTGAGACTGCGCTAAACTCACGACCCTGATACACACGCGTGCGCTGATGCGCTGGCCGGCGTGCGCGCGATGCTGCGGTAGTGTACATGCAATGGGTTCACCAACATATCAAGTCAACTGACACGGTAAACATGCTTGTTTCACTCGTGATGTGAATCTGCTACCAATCCGTCAAATATTTGCGCATTAGTCAATTGGATTACGGGGGTGGGTGAATCCTTCCTCCGCACGGAACCACTGGAACGAACGTCCCGCAAGCACATTCGCCAACGACGTGTCCGTCGCCATGTTTAACTGCGCCTCCGGCAGCACGCGATTGACCGTCCAGCATGCCCACCCCGGTAAATTTAGTTCTCTCAACCTCCGCTTCCCCATCCTCCGCCAGGTACCCCTTCGTGGGCACAGCTCTGTGACACACACCATGATTCAAACATCTGGCGACACAAAGGTGACAACTTTCTGATCATACAAGGGTACTTATTGGGGGCGCTGAATTTTCAAACCCTTGCTCGGCATTCCACAGCCAACTCTGCCAAACATGCTCGGCCCCATCCATTGTTGCCCATTAAATGGCCACAATGACATGACACCTC
Source organism: Priapulus caudatus (assembly GCF_000485595.1). Lineage (NCBI taxonomy): Eukaryota > Metazoa > Priapulida > Priapulimorpha > Priapulimorphida > Priapulidae > Priapulus > Priapulus caudatus. The sequence goes on from NW_014577717.1 coordinate 88,009, forward strand.
ACATTACCTCTCTTGGCTGGTTCGTCAACTGCAATGTTGGCGCTTAATCAACTTTCGGTACAACCCGCCTTTTGGGAAACCTGCTTGGTTGCAAAATGGGCTTGCATTTAGACCTTGTCAGCCACACCCTTAATGGCAAGCATTTTTTGCCATTATCCCTCATTGGCCCACTGAACGAACAAAAACTTGATCCACTTTAACCTCTCTTGGGTTCTCAATGAACCTGCGGCCGCTGCAAATTTGGTCCCACACAGCATCTTTGCACAACCGCCCTCTCGCCCCTCCTCCTCTGGATTTGAACTTTGACCAATGTCTGCCACACCACCACTAATTTTGGGCGCCATTTTTAATTTCCAACAATTTGGCCAACCAATGACGAAATAAATCATTGAACATTCCTATCTTTGAGGTTGCTCATGCACTTGCGGCGCTGAATTTGCGTACACAAGAAGCCAATTTATGACTGCTGCACTTCAACCTAATGGCTTGCTTTGAAACTGTCTGATACACACATCAAATGGCCGCAATTTTGAACGATTCGAGCCTTTAGTCTGACGCACACAAAGAAATTTCACGAGTGGTAGCTATTTGCACTATAAGAATATCGCTAGTTCTTTGGTCTAAGATTCGGCGAGCCCTATACGCGTCATGTGCATTCTTATCACGCGCGATTTTTTTGGGAAAGAATCGTTAAATTTCGGGGAGAGCTAGAGTGTAGTAATTTGAAATCGATGAAGCGATAAGACTTCACTTTTAACCCGTGATTCGCGCGCGAACACCCACCCGTAGAGGGACTCTACACCCACATCCACCTCGCACTTCTCATCGGCATACGTAGAGACGTAGATTACATCTAGCTCTATAGGCATACGTGTTAGGTTATCAGAGAACCAGGGCAGGTCTCGGGCGTATCTTCAAGAAATCCACCATGCGTGTAATGATAGGGTGAAGTTGTGAGGCGGACCGCTGACGGACAGCGCTACCCTAAACGCCCGCTACACCTTAGGGGGTCTATGACAGTGCAGTCGTAACCAGCGCGCCTCCCGGGGACTCTAACTGCCTGCAGCTGTGGGCGATTTTCATAAGAGAAATGGCAGCGGTTGATGCGCGGTGTACTCGGTCTGTGCATGGCGTGGCGGAGGTGTATATATTATAGTGCGAGGATTCTAAATTACTACTGATCTACTTACATACGTATATGAACTCTCCGCGGAGTTGTGTATGCTTGTAAGTAGAGCAAGGGCTTGCAGTGGATACGGTCGCGTCAAATGCTTGCTGTGTGCATTTTAAAAACGGATGGAAGTCGTTGGAAAAGTGAGCGGTTGGAAAAGTGAGCGATTTCAGTGTTTATTGGATGGCGTCGCTTCGAGCTATACGTGCGTGGTGTCACCTGTAGTACACGTGTATGTTGCTGTGCTGTGACAAATCATACAAATTCAACCAGAATATATAACCAGTTGGTGCTGGCCGTGGGCTATAGGGCTAGCGCGTAGTGCACGCGGCGTTGCCTTGTCGAACTGCCGTAACCTAAGCACGCGCATACCTCGCTCCTATCATTTCCAAATTTGCGTGTCACTGCCGTTCAAGTTTAATGGCAGTACCGATATTAGAACACGTGATGAACCATTTTTGAAAACGCTTGGTTACGACGAGACGCGCATTTGCTATTGCTACCAGCGGACTGTATATGTTTGTCATACAGGTACAGAGATAGGTGCGGATCGGGTTGTGTTATGCGTGCTGCGCGGTACGATGTGTGGACGACATGGCCCAAATTGAAGTTTACGAAATAGCCTTCTTCGCCGACAATCATCTTCTGATCATCAAGTGACAGAAATAAACGAGTAACGTTTTTGCTCGATCATGTTTATGATCACATACTACTACTGCATGCCGCGCGTGGAGAGATATGACCGGTAGCATATACTGCCACAGTGTGTGCTTCCGGCATGTGTGTACATAAATTATAGCCTATACTCCTCACTGCTACTAGCTGTGAGAACTGCTGCCAGCGGCTGCCTGCATGGTGGGCAATCGACATGCGTACGGTCCGCTTCACAGTCAGGTGAGATATAGGTGTTATATAGTTCTGACGTTTAATTGTAGGGCTACCCAGCTTCATGTTTCTTTTCATTTTGTGCCGAATTACGCTGGAATTGCGTGATATTGTTACATGGGTTAATTGCGTGACGTTGTCACAAAAAAATTAATTAATTTGTTAATTAATATTTACGGTAGTATACTGACAAGTATATGATATTTTTAAGATATTTATGCATGCGCGCGCGCACGCACGCACGCACGCACCCCATCCTCGTATTTTCCCTCTTGGTGTATATATGTTAGCCAAAGATTCCTATTAATAGTTAACGAGTTTCTGCAGGACGTTCCGCATGATCGATATATTTGATGTGGAATACGTCACCCTTATCGTTAATCTAGCTATGTTCATTCAAGTACCGCATATCTATATGCCGCGTAAATATGCATGTTGTATTAATAAAGATCTATCTCGGCAAAGAACCGGCTTTTCCAACTGCTTAATTTGCAACACAATACATAGTAGATAATATAGGTAACCGGGCAGATCTTAGCTTTCGGGAGACGGGGGGGGGGCTGATATTTGAGTGAAGGCGTGCGCGAAGGCACGCGGTGCTAGGTGGTCGGGGCATGCCCGCCTCCCACCTGTAAAACTCAGGCAGCTGTGTGGTCACAGGGGAAATCCCCAGTTTCTATCAGCCTGGCAACTGACTTTTTTAAATTTTTGGCCCTATTTTACTAGTATCAAACATTAGTCAGTCAACTGACGGGGGGGGGGCGCAACCCCCCTCTCGATCCGCCACTGGGTAAAGATTCGTTGATGAACTACGTCTGAAAAACCAACCAATAAACGCAATATGTACAGTAAGTGTAGACTCGAACCCGTATATATAGCTAGCCTATAAGAGCTCGTTCTGCTTTCTAGTCGCAACCGATTTTTTACGAGATCAGCCACGGCCAAACAGCTACATATATGTACGTCTGCAGTCTGAACTATATATACATTTTTACCAGGGGTTAATAATGACAAATATTATTCACATATTATTTGTAATATTTCACCCCTGATTTTTACCAACGTAATATATTCTAACGTCTACTCTGATCTGCAAATTATATTTAGGGGAAATCGTATAATACTAATTATTTAATAATAGGGTTATTGCACAGCAGGTTTAAACAAAGTGGCAATTTAAATTATGCATACTAAACTGCATGATACCATCAGCAATGTAGAACTGGAATGGGCGCGAATTAACAATGTTAAATTAAGTTAAAATATAAGTTAATCAATGTTATGATCGAAGTAGCTGGTCCTGTTGTCTGCTCTGTGTGTGTGTGTGTGTGTTGTGTGTGTGTGTGTGTGTGT
>NW_014577717.1:91442-117924 GCF_000485595.1 Priapulus caudatus
CAAACACGGCCTTAATACAATTATTTTTCTTTGTTCCGTCAGTTTTCTACTAAACGGGGTTTGACTGTAGTAATGATTATGAGGAAAAAGTAGCAAACGCTTCCGCAGATAGCCTAATGGTTTAATATCCTCCGGCACCGTAGTCGTAGCGGAACGTATTGTTTTCGCGGCCGTTGTGGTGTGGTGTGTGTGTGTGTGTGTGTGTGTTGTTTGTGTGTGTGTGTGTGTGGTGTGCTGTGTGTGGTGTGCTGTGTGTGGTGTGATGCTGTTGGTGTGGTGTCGCTGTCGTATATTTTTGCAACGTCCGTTGAGGTAGAAACTTCAAAGCTGGTCCAGAGGTGGACTTTAGGGGCGGTGAGCACCTCCTATTGATTTGAGGTCTTTCCCCGCAAGGTCAAGGGAATCACAGGATTAACATTTGAATGAATGATAGCATAGAAAGCTAGGATAGATAGATAGAAGATAGAAAAAATAGATAGATTAGATAGATTTTAGATATGCGCTGAGTGCGGAGCGTGCAGGTGGGGGAGGATTGACTTCCACACCAGACCGTAACCTGATGAACTGAATTCGATGCATGTTTTCCAGGTGAGATTTTCCATTTAGATATGCCTAAATATGTTTTTTTTAAACTATAATCGGCTATAAATACGCAAAAAAAAAGTGTTAGAATCGAACGCTTGATGCGTTAAGGAAATGCAAGCACTGAAAAATTTTTTTAGGGCTCCGGCATTCTGTGCACGCGCCTAGAAGTTTAGCAGGACCAACAGAACGACACTACTAATTAGGAGATTCATATAGTAGAAGAAAAAGTTTACAACACTCTTGGGGGAACCGCTGTTTTATGTAGGTTAGCCTAGCGCGTTATGATATGGAGCTCGCTAGCGAAGGCATTATTACTCGCCTTTTATAAGGGACTATACTAACTGACCTTAATGAATAAAGCGCCTGATTATCAGTATATGCGTAATTCGTGAAAACACAGCTAGTTTACAATATACGTGTAATCACCTTTGTGAATAATCCAACGAGCTAGCAATATTGATTCTTGAGAAAATGCAAAGCGGACATGCAAAGCGGAAAGCAAAGATGCGCAATGCAAAGGCAAATGCAAGGAGGATGGATTGACAGGCAGACACATGTCAGGAAGCTGCTAGATGCAATAAGCTAAATATCACTGAAATGTACCAACCTAGCGCCGTGATCGTGCGCTAAACTTGGCTGAGTCACACATCGTGCACACTCCAGGTCTAAGCATATAGTTATCGTTTCTGCGCATACGTTAAAGTTCTGGCTTAGGCTGACGGCGCGAACCTTGCCTTTCTCTGGCTTCGAACTCGGTGTGGTGAACTGAAACACATTCATACTGCGTTAAGACCCAGGTAACAGCATAGCGGAAGTCGTCATAACGTCGCACCTCATTTACTTAATAACTTAGGTACAGGAAGTTTGCTGTAGACTAATATTTAAACTTAAATGGTATCCTACAAACTCGTTTATCGACGGAAGCCGGACTGCCTTGCGTTGAATTCGTAGTAAAATGTCGCTAGATTGTAAACATGGTACTTACAAACACAAACACTAAACACACACACACACACACACACAGACACACACACACACACACACACCACACATCACACACACCACACACACACACATACATACAGGGCGCTGGATCCAGAGGGGGGGGTCAGAGGGCAGTCCGGCGAACCCTCCTTTCTTACCACCAAAAAAAAGCAGAAGCGAAAGGAAAAAAGCATTTACACACACACGCACGCGCGCACCACATGCATGCACGCACGCCACGCACGCACACACATACAACAAACAGAGCAGACACGCAGAAGAACACATGAACGCACGCCACACGCCAACACGGCACCAGTGACACACAACGCACACAGCTGACACACACGCACAGTGCACACAAACACTGCGCGACATGCCCGGATTGCACGCACACGCACGCACGTTGAAGGCCTTGCAGTCATCCCAAACCCATCATCGCCTTTCTGTCAACAAATAATGTTCTTTGAGAATGCTCCGCCCAATAGCCTCCAAGCTGACAGACACGGGATCTGGACAATCTATTAGGGCATATATGTATGGTACGACCAAATACATAGTCGAGCGAAATCACTGTCCTATGCAGACAAGAAATAGATATTAGAGTATGGGTATGAAGATAGCCTACCGCTTTAAGCACATCTCTAGATCACTCAATTTCAGTTGCAAGGTCACAGACAGTCAACACGACAGTCCTATAGGGCCAATGCCCCCAGTGAATCTGCCGAAAGGTACTACCTCAAGAAACTTGGCAACCTTGCCTGTGACCACCTGTCACGGAGTTCAAACTCGCTTCAACCCCAAAAGCAGAAAGGGGTTGTTAAAATTCTTTGCTTATCCATATACTTCCGGTGCCATCACAACGACCGAAAATTTCACCCATCGTGGAATGGTTTAATGACTTGCGGGGAGGATATGCCAAATGTTTCTCACTTGCGATCCGAGGTGATAAGGAGTGGCCACGCTACTGGGAGAGGCAGGGAGCGCAATCCAGTCTGTCACCCTCACCAAAACTTGTCTGAATGTCTGGCAGCATCTGCTGGACATCCGACATATTTTCCCCAAACATCGCCACCCTGTTGAGGGTCTGGTTATATAACTCTACTGTTGGAAAGTTGCGAAGCCAGAGCGCTCTTTTCTCCTGCCTGCGACGTCGTAAACCTATCTACGCAACAGGCATGGGGTGCGGAGGATCGACCTGTCCTGGTCTCACAGTGATGACACTGGAACAACAACATGTATATTGACTATGAACGATCTGCCAAATTTGTTTATAGAACGAAACAACGGAAGGATGTTTTTTCAGTTGCATCTCTACTCAGTAGACGCTGCCATTTAGTGTCACCTAATCTGAGTCAAACTGAATTCTAACTCGTACTCCACTACATCAATGTCACCCTGGTTGAAATCAGCATTGTCTATAACCGTGTCATTACAATAGCAACAATCGTGCTTCTAAGCAGCAGCTGATCATGAGCTTGTTATGTTACAAATAACCGTACTGCCAAAATCGTATCTATCATATGTATACATACCATGTGGATTAGTTATACAGCTGCATTACCCTCTACCAGTAATGCCTCTCTATATGTGAACTCATTATGTGTGAATTTGCAGTGTTAAACGGTTCATATGATACACAATCATTTTGTTTAGCTTCTAATGCTTACAAATGGCAAAAATGTTTATTGACTGAAATTTGTTCTTAGTAGTATCCTCAGCTGTACCCACGGTCAACACAGTTCGTGTTCATGACCAAAGTTAATATGAGCATACTCGATCGAGAATTTATCCTCAAATTGCGACAGGTTTCAAGACTATAGTTTTGTTCCTACGGGTACCATTTATTTGAAATCCATGGTAAAAAAAAAACTATGTTCATGAGAATTTCTTTATATTTTATTATTATATTAAACTCACATGAGCTAAAATTAATGCTTCAGATTCGTCTATAGAATGTACCAGAGGAGCTTATCAATTTTTTTCAAACATACTTCCAAACAATGGTTTGAATACCAAAATCATACAAACACGCACGCGGCCCGTCGTGCTCAACGACACGTCCGCTACCGACTCCCCCTTCTTCCCTCACTGATATTTGCAATTCTAGCCGTTACCCTGCCCATAAAGCTATCCGAATCGGGCGATTCACACATAACCCTAGTGCCTCCTGCTGCTTATTCGAAATCACTTTAAAAACTACAAATGCAGGACATCGGCTGCCTTATTCCCTATTGTTCCCGGCAAAGGGTTTGTGTTTGAGTTTTCTACATCTAATAAAGTATACCCAATTGTTATATTGTGTAATTTTTCTATTACTTTGGTTTTTGTGTATTTGTGCATCTTAAAGTCAATTCATTTAACAGTCGACCAACAATTTGGACCCCCCACTTTTCAACAAAAGCCTGGATCGCCCCTGCATACACGCCCACTACGAGACGCAAGTTATAACTTGACATTGCGCATCACCTTTCGACTACTTACCCGTACGATTATGCGTATCGAATCCTCTTGACGTGGGCAGGTGTTAGCCGCATATCACCTATATGCACTAACTTTTTGAAGCAAATGTTGAAAGAAAACGCCGTGTAGAAGCTAAATTTGCCTTTACATATACATAAACATACCATCATATAATAATATATATTCTAAATATATTCTATATACTATTCTAATATATATACATATTTATTGCTATATGTATTAAAGGCGCGAACTTTAGCTTTCACACGCGTTTTCTTTCAAAACATTCTTGCAAAAGATTGACCGCTCATTCTATGCGGCTAACATGTTCATGGTAAATACATTAATAGTTATGCAGCAGTGATCTGGATTTAACTCTTGGCAAATATATACCTTTCTCCAGCGATTCTGCCTCCTTATATTCCCCTTATGCAGGTTTTCATGCGAGCGATGTATCCGACAATTGGACGAAGTCCGCACTTATTACTGAGGTTTGCTTTCTCGCGTTTTTTCTTCCGCGAAAGAATCCAAAACTTTGGATATTAGAACACTTGTTGTTGTCCGCGTCATTACTAGCCGCCTTTCGCTCCTTACGCCTTCAAAGCGTCGTCAGTACCATCGCTGGCGAATTGAACTCCCAGTGGTCCGCCTCACGGGCCATGCTCGCTACTGCCAGCGCCATCAACCTCTCGTAATGTCGCGACGCAGGAACCGGTCCGGACACTCGGCGGGAAACGTCCCCGCTTAGAGCCGGATTAAGAGTGCGAGAACATTTGGCATGAAAGAGGGATCCGCTCGCACTACCCTTTTTAGTTTGCCTGTGTTGGTCGTTCTCGCCTGACACCTCCGCATTGCGGGAGCCTAACGACGGGGTTAGCGTCGATCATCTACATTTCCATTGCTTACGCAATCGTTCACTAATAACGCACGCGTTTCTCTGTTCGCCGTACACACTTTATTTCCCTGGCTATAACATAGAATGTCACATATATGCAGGGCATCAGAAAGCTTCCACATACTGCTCTTGATTTCATAAACAGAACGCTAAACCGCATGTTGCAGTACGTGCATAAACATCGACCTTAACACGCGAGTCTACGTACTGTGTTCAGGCTTATGCACGATAAAGACGTTACACGATATAATTTCCACCCTGTAGCACCCAGTACGAGTGTCTCGCCGACCTCCAAGTAGGCTATTCATGCACACGATATCACTAGCACCTCACGCAAACCGCCCGTCTGTCTTGCCTTAGCCGTCGCTACGACTGTACATCAAAGCCAGGCATCTCGACGGCCTACGCGTGCCTTCTCGCGTCCATTTGCAACCAAAACAAGTTCGAAAAACCGATACGTTCGATTAGAGAGCCGCCACTAAGACGATAGACCACTGCTTTACCAAGGACGGAGTCTCGCGGTAAGTGTGAGTGGGTTCGGCACGACCTGCCGGACTTCGTTCTACTAAGAAACACGGCGACATATAGTCAAAACAATCCTACTAACAGCTTAACTTATAAGTTCTGCCGCCAGATTAACGCATAAACGATCGCACAATAGGTCCCAGGTCCAGGTGCTCCGCAGCGTGGGCGTCGCTCGCCATTGTCTCGTCCGGGCTGTGCAATGATACGTTGAATACACGGCGAATAAGAGATCTAGGAAAGGAAAGAAACAGCGCGTGCTTGTCAGATTTTACGGTGTTTCCGAAGTGTCGGAGCAGCAATCGACGGGCGACAGTAAGCCCACTGCTACTAGCAGCAACTTAATTTCGATACCACACGTCTTCGTGGTGGTTGCATATCGGCGGATCGACTCGCACGCTCGCCAACGTCGGCCCGTCCGCGTGACGTCACCGCAGTTCGTGCGATCGATCACGGCGGTTAAACTAATCGCGTCGTCTAGCACGCGGCTTACGCTGTGGCCACGGCGCAGGCGCGTAACTGCCGCCCCGCTGCATCGAGGAGCGAAACAAAGCTTCCGCTGCAGGACGTTGTTGGCTTGTTTATCTTGCGGACGAAAAAGGTGCTGCTTAGCGATCAGAGGCAGAACGAGGGTCTGCGTCTGCGGTTGTGATCAGCGACAGCTTGTCTCGGTCTGCCACTAAATGATCGCTTTACCGCGGGCTGAAGGGGTGAGAGGGTGGTCGACTGCGGCGTATCACTTCTCATTTCCTTACGCACATTCTGTTTTCCTTGTTTTGTGTTTTTAAATAGGTGCCGTTATGTAGCGATTCCTGTTAGCGCGCGAATCTTTTGTGTAATGATGCTTCTGCCACTTTCGATACAGTTTCTTACATTCATTCGTTTCGTAATAACCACTTCAACATATATTAGCCCCGAATTAACAAAGAAAAAATTATGGATTACAAGGTGTGTAGGCCTACAAGGTATTTTATATAGGTTTATATGTATAATCAAGAACTTTAGTAGCGTTAAATTGTTCACAAATAGATACAATTACTGCAAAGCCTAAACTCCTTATTTAATTACTAGTATTCATTACTACAGTCGCACCCCGTTAGTACGAAACTGACGGGCCAAAGAAAAATAATCGTATTATTAAGCGGGTTCCGTATATTTTATTAGCCTTAATTTGAAGAGAAAAACAATGGATTAGAAGGTGTGTAGGGGCTACAAAGTGTTTTATATAGAAATGAATATACCGGGACATAAAATTTTATGTTAGTAACAGGATCATTGTATTATTGTCTTCGTATCAAGTCAATATTTTACTAAGAGTTTACTATGAATCGGGCCGGGATTTAGAGAAATCATCGTAGTCTCATCAGCGTAACGAGCGAATATGGCCGCCGGAGGGGTGCATTTCGCGAGTAAGTATAAAGTGACTATTTAATTATATATATATTATAAAGTGGTATTTAGGGCTATAAATTTTGTTCCGTGATATAGCCTAATATTTTGTCAATAATAAGCAAGCTTTGATTCGTTTTCCGTGTTTACTGTCACTCAAGATTAGTAGAAGGTTTGCGCTCGTATTGTAATGTGTATAGTATACGAGGAAGCGATAAAACCAATCTGTACAACTGAAATCTGAAGTGAAGGCAAATTATTAGACCACAGTGCGCTCGCCACGTATACGCTCTCTATGTGAGTCAATGATTCACCTCATGTTGTGTCTCACAGGCACCTCATTGTTGCTCGGCAGCCATAGTTATTAGTCACGGCACGGAGTCATTGTTGTCATATTAATCAGAAACATCCACCTGTAATGAGTTTCTCCTGAGCAAACAGGGAAGAATTGCGACCGGTTTTCAAAATTGCGCAGAAACCGCGAATGTACAGGTGGGATCGTATATGGGCAGCCAGAGTCCAGAGCTAGCTGCGGCAGACCGAGCCTTTAGTGTGAACAGTGTCTCGCAAGAAACATACGGATATATGTTTAGTCACACGTCTACGGCTTCGTATACGTTAGAGGCATTGGTATTTTCATCCTCGCCGAAGTAGAGTTAACGTTGTGATGCAGACAGTCAGTCTTCATGTAGGCGAGAGCTTATAGTCAAGATTCGCAGTACTATAAGGACATCTTTGCCTTTAAGGTATAGTTTACATGAATATTATATAATATAATGTATAGTGTGCCTGTGTTTGTGAGTGAGCGAGAACGAGAGACCAGTTTATGATAAGTATTATTATTAACGTAAACGGTAATTTGCATTTCATGATGTAATATCTCCTGGCATTAAATTTAGCTACATCCTTAACTTCATACTGGCGAGATCCGATATACTCAGGTAGGTTATATGTATGTATATATATGATATAATAGTATATATAATATATATTATATTATAATATATATATATATATATATATCACGCACACGTACCTGTACCAACGATTCGAGCCTTTAGTCTGACGCACACAAAGAAATTTCACGAGTGGTAGCTATTGCACTATAAGAATATCGCTAGTTCTTTTGGTCTAAGATTCGGCGAGCCTATACGCGTCATGTGCATTCTTATTCAGCGCGCGATTTTTTGGGAAAGAATCGTTAAATTTCGGGGGAGAGCTAGAGTGTAGTCATTTGAAATCGATGAAGCGATAAGACTTCACTTTTAACGTCCGTGATTCGCGCGCGAACACCCACCCGTAGAGGGACTCTACCCCACATCCACCGTCGCACTTCTCATCGGCATACGTAGAGACGTAGATTACATCTAGCTCTACTCATGGCCATCGTGTTAGGTTATCAGAGAACAGGGCAGGTCTCGGCGTATCTTCAAGAAATCCACCATGCGTGTAAATGATAGGGTGAAGTTGTGAGGCGGACCGCTGACGGACAGCGCTACCCTAAACGCCCGCTACACCTTAGGGGGTCTATGACAGTGCAGTCGTAACCAGCGCGCGCTCCCGGGGACTCTAACTGCCTGCAGCTGTGGGCGATTTTCATTAGAGAGAATGGCAGCGGTTGATGCGCGGTGTACTCGGTCTGTGCATGGCGTGGCGGAGGGTGTATTATATTATAGTGCGAGAGGATTCTAAATTACTACTGATCTACTTACATACGTATATGAACTCTCCGCGGAGTTGTGTATGCTTGTAAGTAGAGCAAGGGCTGCAGTGGATACGGTCGCGTCAAATGCTTGCTGTGTGCATTTTAAAACGGATGGAAGTCGTTGGAAAAGTGAGCGTTGAAAAGTGAGCGATTTCAGTGTTTATTGGATGGCGTCGCTTCGAGCTATACGTGCGTGGTGTCACCTGTAGCTACACGTGTATGTTGCTGTGCTGCTGACAAATCATACAAATTCAACCAGAATATATAACCAGTTGGTGCTGGCGTGGGCTATAGGCTAGCGCGTAGTGCACGCGGCGTTGGCCTTGTTCGAAACTGCCGTAACCTAAGCACGCGCATACCTCGCTCCTATCATTTCCAAATTTGCGTGTCACTGCCGTTCAAGTTTAATGCAGTACGCGATATTAGAACACGTGATGAACCATTTTTGAAAACGCTTTGTTTCGACGAGACGCGCATTTTGCTATTGCTACCAGCGGACTGTATATGTTGTCATACAGGTACTAGAGATAGGTGCGGATCGGTTGTGTTATGCGTGGCTGCGCGGTACGATGTGTGACGACATGGCCCAAATTGAAGTTTACGAATAGCCTTCTTCGCGGACAATCATCTCTGATCATCAAGTGACAGAAATAAACGAGTAACGTTTTTTGCTCGATCATGTTTATGATCACATACTACTACTGCATGCCGCGCGTGGAGAGATTGACGGCGGTAGCATATACTGCCACAGTGTGTGCTTCCGGATGTGTGTACATAAATTATAGCCTATACTCCTCACTGCTACTAGCCTGCTGAGAAACTGCTGCCAGCGCTGCCTGCATGGTGGGCAATCGACATGCGTACCGGCCGCCTTCACAGTCAGGTGAGATATAGGTGTTATATAGTTCTGACGTTTAATTGTAGGGCTACCCAGCTTCATGTTTCTTTTCATTTTGTGCCGAATTACGCTGGAATTGCGTGATATTGTTACATGGTTAATTGCGTGACGTTGTCACAAAAAATTAATTAATTTTTTAATTATATTTACGGGTAGTATACTGACAAGTATATGATATTTTTAGATGATTTAGCATGCGCGCGCCACGCACGCCCCGCACGCAGACGCACGCACGACACACACACACACACACACAAAAAACACACACACACACACACACACAGACAAACAAGGAACCAGCTACTTCGATCATAACATTGATTAACTTTATTTTAACTTAATTTAACATTGTTAATTCGCGCCCATTCCAGTTCTACATTGCTGATGGTATCATGCAGTTTAGTATGCATAATTAAATTGCCACTTTGTTTAAACCTGCTGTGCAATAACCCTATATATATAATAATTAGTATTATACGATTTCCCCTAAATAAATTTTGAGATCAGAGTAGACGTTAGAATATATTACGTTGGTAAAAATCAGGGGTGAATAATTACAAATAATATGTGAATAATATTTGTCATTATTAACCCCTGGTAAAAATGTATATATAGTTCAGACGTGCAGACGTACATATATGTAGCTGTTTGCCGTGGCTGATCTCGTAAAAAATCGGTTGCGACTAGAAAAAGCAGGACGAGTAGCTATAGCTAGCTATATATACGGGTCGAGTCTACACTTACTGTACATATTGGTTTATTGTGTTGGTTTTTCAGACGTAGTCTCATCAACGAATTTACCCAGTGGCGGATCGAGAGGGGGTTGCGCCCCCCCCCCCGTTCAGCCACTGACTAATGTTATGATACTGTAAAATTAGGCCCAAAAATTAAAAAAGTCAGTCTGGCAGGCTGATAGAAACTGGGGATTTCCCCTGTGACCACACAGCTGCTGAGTTTTACAGGTGGCGAGGAGGCATGCCCCGACCACCCTAGCACGCGTGCCTTCGCGCACGCCTTCACTCAAATATCAGCCCCCCCCCCCGTCTCCCGAAAGCTAGATCTGCCCGTTTACCTATATTATCTACTATGTATTGTGTTGCAAATTAAGCAGTGGAAAAGCCGGTTCTTTGCCGGAATAGATCTTTATAATACAACATGCATATTTACGCGGCATATAGATATGCGGTACTTGAATGAACATAGCTAGATTAACGATAAGGGTGACGTATTCCACATCAATATGATCGATCAGGGAACGCCCTGCAGAAAATCGTTAACTATTAATAGGAATCTTTGGCTTAACATATATACACCAAGAGGAAATATACGAGGGGTGGTTGACATCATAACACCGCGCAGCACGCGCACGTACGCACTCGCACAACCGGCGACACACACACACACACACACAGCCACACACACACACATACCGCACACACGCACACACACCACACACAGCACGCACGCACGCACGCACGCACCACACCACACACACACACATATATATATATATATATAAATATTCCCTGTTACCGATCAACCCTATCTACCCTCTTTCTTCTTACATCCGGGTCTTCCATTCATTTCTCCTCCGCCCCTCATCAAGCTACCCCCCTTAGCTTCCCCCTTGCCATTCTCCTTCAAACATTTCTTTCTTAATCTTACTTCTCCCTATTTCCTACTACTCCTGGTATTTTCGCCTTCGTCACACTTCTACTGGTCTTCCACCTCCCTATACATAACCCCCCCCCCACTTCACACTCTTCTCATACTTCTTATACACCGATCTACTAGCGTATCTCCTTCTTCCTTATATCTTTCCCTCTCCTGTTTCATCATTCTTCGTTGCATCCCACTCCTCTTCTTCCTCCTCTGTTTGCGCATCTTTCATTTTCTTCCCTTTTGTCATTCACGTTCTGTATATTAGAGCATTTACTGTATATTATTGTTTTGTAATTATGCCCTAGAATCAGAAGTAAGATGTTTGTTTATTACGTTTATTATTATTATTATTATTATTATTATTATTATTATTGTAAGTATAGTAGTAGTAGTAGTAGCAGTAGCAGTCGTAGTCACCCCATTTTCATTACATTGCGAAATATTTTTTCGTAGTGTTAGAGAAATAATAGCTCGTTGTTAAAATTTCACCAGAATGCTGAAATGTGCTAATTTATATATTACACCTGTGCATGCCACCTACCCTGTATCGTTAATAACGTTTAGTGTACTCTTAATTGCGAGAGGGCGTTCACACACATTGTCGGCGCTTGAGCGCGCGCAGGGAGGTGGTGTAGGCACCTGTACCGTTGAAGAAAGCGAGAGAATGACCAGGGTAGTCGTACGATTTTTTCGAGTAGAGACCGAAGTGTTCGCAGATCACTTCCTTATTCTCCTTTCCGAAAAGCCAAACAATGTGTACCGATAGACGATAGTAAATGGTTGTGTTTGTTCTATAGTGCCTTGAATGCCGTGCGCGTTCCGTCAAGAGGAGGCGATAAATGACGTTTGAGTGTATAGCTCGCGCGGGTTGGCCTGCCATTCTGCAACGAAATTACTTAGCACACAGCAATTACTCAGACTGCATTGTCTTCACTCCTCATAGGCCTACTCATCCACTCATATGTCTGTTGTCTCGGAAACACAGTCACGCGTAAGGCGGAGTGAGATGGGACGGGTTCACAGATGGACTGCCCCATCGGCCGCATTAATACTGTTGTTTTTGTAATGTAATGTAAGCTGTTTTCTCTTCCCTGCCAAGTTTGTCCAAATATGATGATGTCATTGTCTCGAAAACTTGCAGAAGAAGTGTTAGAGCTTCTATGCACAAACCGGCACGATTCAGTTTTTCGGTGAATCTGAATTAGTATGCAATTTCAAATACATCTACAGCCAAAGTCAAATTCGAATTATATTTGATTATAAATTCAGTTTTAATGTGATTTATTTCACTGATTACGACGACGTCGACCCTGATAATGACGACGCCGATGATGGCGGTGGTGATGATGATGATGATGACGACGACGACGACGATATTGTTGCTTCTACAGCTGATGCTACTACCGCTACCACTGGCTGCGCTACTCACGAACTGTAAACGCGTGCGCTGATGCGCGTGCGTGCGCGAGTGTGCGTTAGTGTACATGATGGGTTCACACTATCAGTATGCACGGTAACACTGCTGTTACTCGTGCTGTGTCTGCTACCATACGTATTTTGCGGCATTGCATGTTACAGGGGTGGTGATCATCATCAAGGGAGGAAAATGGACGAGCTAAACAGCGCAGACATCAGACACGCGTGTAATCGCATGTTTACTGGCTCCGGCAGACGCGTGCCAGTCCAGAATGCCAACCCGGTAAATTTAGTTCATCTACTCCGTTACCACATAATCGCAAGGAATACCAATCTGGGGCCTGTTGTCAGAAACATCGTAAAGTTAAGGCATAATGTTGAGACTAATTTTGTTTCTGACAACGGGCTCCTGGTAATTAGCGTATGCTTGTATATATACGCGTACTTATAGTTAAGATGCATATAAATGTATGAGTTTTACAAACTTAAATTCAGTCATAATTTTAGGTATAATTAGCATAGTATTCAATAACCATGATTATTACGTATGCGTCAATGTTGTTATAAATAATAATATTGACACAGCCGACGATTCCAAGCACACATGTACAGATGTATCGACTTTCTCCTACCCCCTGGTCTTTACTTAAATGGTCAGGCTAAACATTTCGTATCTTTGTGTGAAGGATGAACAACAGACAAAGCCTGGCAGTGGTGCAGAGCCCCAGGCCCTCAACGGCGCTAAATGCCATCTTACCAGTACCAGGTGCAAGCCTAATCGGCCTAAGAAACTCGTCTCTTTCCAAGCATTTCGCTCTTAATGGCAAGGAATTTAAACGGCTAGTGTGTGGGCAATGAACCTTGCTTGCATCGGTAAGGGGAGCCTATAGCTTCAGCTACTAAAATAGTAGAGGAGGAGCAACCATACTACATGCTGAATACATGCTGCAATTTTGATCTGCATTCGAAAACTCATTCGAATATATGCCGCTATCGTTCATCGACATCGATGACAGCCTATATAATACGAAAAACGTTTACAATAACGCTTCACTCGTTGATAATAGAAGTCAGTCTTACAAACGCCCTGACAATAGGTAAGGTGCAGTTACTAATCCACCACTGCAACCAATCCACCCATAAAATATAACCCCGCCTCTGCAGTAACCCATCCACCCCTGTACTCAGTCCACCCCTCCCCCATCAGAGATTGCAGCGAAAGTTGTGCATGAGTGGATACCACGCTGCGCAGGTCACTTCACACGCTATTCTCAGAACGCTAGCGCATACGAGTGCCTGCTCGGTGGTTTTGTACGTGTTTCTTCATTAACGCTGCTCAAGTGGTTTCATTGCTGACAAATTTATTCATCTTGTGCACTGAAGTCATGAGGAACATGGTAGGTATAGTATGAAACTCCAAGCCACTATTTACCAGGCAACCGATGAGTACGTGTAGTATTATGCTCGGTCGCTCCGTGTTGCTGGGTCAGAGCTGGGACGGGGGATTAGCCATCCCAAATTCCTAGCCAGATTTTGTCTCAGATTGCTCTTGAGTTTTCTTACAGAATATACGTGCCTATCGTTTCCTTACGTTTTTTGTAACAGAGCCCAACTGCCTCAGTAGTTAAAAAACACTAGATTTGGAATTCGTTATAACCAAACAAAACAAAAATCAAACAAAAGTTTTGAACACGGCCAATGCTTTCACGAGTAATAATTTATTTCGCGTGACTTCGCATTCCTCTCTCGTGTATACATCACTTCACCATGCTCGCGTTAGGGTAGACCGGACGCTCGATCACCCCGGCACCGTACTTCCGTTCGAGAAACTCGCGCACGCGATTGGGCGCGCACACGTCCACACCGCCGAACACTACCTGACCGATCGGCTCGAGGAATCGCGCGGGAAACTCACGATCGGCCGCGCGCACCGCCGCTGCCCGCCTCCGCGCCATGCCGCCCTCGACGACGTCGTACAGATAGATCTCGACGTGGAGCCGATTCGTCTCGCTGTAGCGCACGCGGATCGTGTTGCCCGCCGTGTCCCCGCTCTCCCACACGTAACCGTCTGCGTCCACCACCGCTCCCTCCCTGCACGACACCAGCAGGGGTAGCTTGGCGACATCGTCGGCATTTATTCCCAAGTCCGCGTCGTAATCCCACGGGATGAGCGTGCCGGCGCGAGCCGCGCCGAGCAGCGCGCCATTGTCAAGCCAGTGGCGCACTCTATGCTGGGCGAGCATCGCGAGAACGTGCTTCGCGGTGATGGTGATGGCGCGCAGACAGCAGGGCGGCGCCCAGCGTCCCTGCTGCAGAAACCCGGGTGCCGCGTCGCCTACCGTCGCGGCGAAACAGCTCGCGGTATTCCTGTCGCAGCCATACCAATCCACCGAGTGGTTGGCGTGTGTCACCTTCTTAATGCCGGCGAGTCGGTGAAACGCTGCCAACTCTTTCCTCTGCTGCTGCGTCCCAGAGACGAGCGGGTTCTTCCTTAATAGTAGGACATCGTCGCAGAGGTGAATGCTCATGTTGAGCATCGCCGCTTCCACGAACAAGCTATGCGGAAACGGCCGCGCAAACGGCCACGTCAGCCTCAAGATGGCCGCCTTGGTTGTCACGACGACGGGCACTCCCAGGAAGTAATTGCACTCGGCTGCGCTGAGGCGCGGTAGGGAGAGGGTCATGCTCCATTCACGCGGGGATAGCCGCAACACTTCACATGACTCCTCGTCCTCGTCGGTTCCTTCTTCTGTTGGCACGACGACGATGTCGTGAGGTCCAGCGACGAGATGTCTTATCGACTTCTCGACCATGTCGGGCGACACCAGCCTCGTCCCGTCGCCAACGACGACGACATACTCCGTCTCGATGAACCGTGCCGCATCACTCTCGTGATGCGGTTGCCCGGCATCCAGCACAGCGATGGTGACAAGATGCTGCAGACTTTTCGGGAGGGTGATGGGAGGATGTGTGCCATGGTCGGAGAGGATGAGCCCTCTCGCGTCCAAAATGCTCCCGAGAATTTTCTGGAACGTTTTGACTATGCTGTTCTCGTGCGGATCAAAGTTTCGCATGACGATCGTCACCTTGCCTCGCTCTGCATGTACCCTTGCTCCAAGCTTAGTGGCATCCATGTTGTTAAATGCGTCTGGACGCAGACGAATAATGTAGAGCAGAACTAAGATGTAAACTAGCAGGGCCACGCCAACGAGAAGTAAGACGCGTCTGAACTTTGTCATTACTACAGCTCCTCACTGCAGCTTTCCAGTGCTTCTCAATTTTCTGTCCAGTGCATAACACACCTGAAGCGGTAAAAAAGCCAACATGAAATTATAAAACGATCGATGATGCACAGAGTAAACCAGTAAATGCAAAACTATCAATCGCAGTACAGTCAAAACTACGTATAAGGGTCACTCAACAGAAATGCCCAGTTTCCTTTACAGGTGTCCAGACAGGTGTCCAATCTATAAAGGTTATTGTTAATGTTAATACACGTTTGACTGCAAATATTTTACAGGTCAGTATACGAGTGTTTGTTTTTCTCTCAGGATGGACAGGTTAACCCGGCCTATGTTGCTGAGAGTGCGCCACATCGGCACAGCCAGCGCGGCGAGCGCAACATCTCCACTGCACCACCAGCATCGGGGAGAAGCCACGCCACACAGAGCCCCAGCCACGGCGGCACCCCGCGCTCACACACGCCGAACAGTCGCACCTCGACGCCACACAGCGCGCGCGCGAGGGATTCCAACGGCCGCACGCCAACGCACGACACGACGAGAGATCCTCCGGCGAACGGTCACAGCATGATCCTCGAGCCGGACGTGATGTACCCGCACCCGCAGCGCTCGCCGCCGCCGCGCCCCGCCGCAAAATCCGACCCGGCGCGTCACTCCTTCGGCCAGGACAAGCACGCGCGCCACGACAACACGCATCGCGCACACCCGCTCGCGCCCGCGTCTGCGGAGGACTTCACAGTCCACCCGACATCGCACAAGCACGACGTCATCGTCGTCGACAACCGTCGCAGTTCCTCCCAGGGGGCCCCGCTCGGCCGCAAGCTGCCCGGCAGGGTGCCGACGCCACTCGCGACGCTGCTCGACAAAACCTCGAAGGGCTTCACGGAGAATCCGGCGTGGCGACGGCAGCACAGCGAGGACAGCGAGGGATCGTCGCTCTCACCGCCGCTGCCTCCGCTCTCTCCCGGCGACTCGGGGTCGTCCGACGACGACTCGCTTGACCCCAAGCGCCGTGGCCACCAGCGAGGGCAGTACCGGACGTCGCGACTCACGCCGGACATTCTTGATGCGACGCCGCGGAAGGAGTCGGGGAAGAAGATGAAGCGAGTGCCCAGCATCACGGCAATCCCAAAGAAGACTGCGGGGGTGGACAAGCCGAAGAGGAGACGAGCGAAAAAGTCGCAACACATCAGTGAGTGTTTTTTGTTCACGTTGTTTCGAACAAAACTGTTTTTTGCTTGCGCAGTTTAGACTAGGCGAGGGCTGATACGATCGCAGAACGTAAACACATCTTGGGTTATCTGCACTTTGCTATCATCACACGTTGTCAGAGGCTAGATGCTAGTGGGTGCATGAATTCACAACAAACTAGCGAATTAGCTATCACCATCATGCTTGGGGCAAAATCTACACTTTCGCTGCATAAAAGTTCAAAGTTAATACTAAATAATAAAGGAGATATGGAAAAAGAGATACATAATTGGATAAATCACTCTTGTTTTGGCAGATATTTCCAGTCTGATGAATAACAGCTCACCAAATGCGGGGCCAAACGCAGAGCATTTGGAGATCGACTACTCAGGCAGCAGTTCTGAGGATGGCAGCTACACCAGTGGACATTGCACAAGCGACTCTGAAGAACCAAAGCTGCGCAAACAGATGGATGGCATGGAGACCATGTATAGTGAACTGCTCAGGGTAAGGACCCAACTAGCTGTTATAGGTACCGTACCCATCGTATCAAATACCCCCAACATCTGGTCAATAAAATGTTCATAATATAAGGTGCTTCCTATCCATGAAAAACTTTGTAAAATGAAGTCCAGAATATCTACAAATTAAAATAAAACATGTAAAATAAAGTCCCAAACGTTCAAGTGCTTATGATGATGAAGTGTATTGACTTTGGTTTGGTGCAAGTTGTTTTTGTTTTGAAGCATGCACTGGTCAGGTACTATAGTCATACAGGTGTGAGCTGTAGTTTTAACTACTGTGACATTACACCGAATAAACTGTACAGTTGGCTCACTGAATGCATCTAACGTGTGGAATAATTTATGGGTATTGCAGACGATGGGAGTGAAGGCAGATGTACTACAGAAAGTCCAACATAACATCAGGAATGCACAAGTTCAGGGAGAAGGTCAAGATAAGAAGTCCTCAGGATTAGTCATGCAACACCAGCGCTCTAAAGACGTTAGGTAGATATAAATGTATTAAGCCTGTTACGGTGCTACCACAGCAAAGCATAGGATAAACACCAACTACCGATTTTCCTCTCCTGTGGAGCATTGTTTGTGATATGGTGTTTATATCTTTTGTGTGCTTACTTTACTACGTATTACATTAGCACTGAAAGCTCTATTAATTGTAAACAATATTTTTGGATATTTAGTCACGCATGGCAGAATTTTGTAACAGAGAGCCATGCAGATGCCTGTGCAGGTCAAATAATAATTTTCAACAAATTACAGAGCTGATTCTGATCTTTTATGGTACATACTTTCCAACAACTAACATTTTTATTATTTCTATTTTTATTTATGATTATTTATTACGGTTAATATAAACGTAAAAAAGAGATTTTTAACATCAATTTTCAACACGTGACACGTTTGTATGTGCAGAGCAGTGAACAGGAGGTTTTCGCGGCTGGAGTCGCACGTCGTCACACTGGCTCGCAGCGTCGCGCACCTCTCCTCGGAGATGCGCTCGCAGAATCTCATCGTCACGGAGATGGACAACCTGAAGAAGGAGCTGAAGGAGTTGGAGATCACGAAGCCGCGTGGCACCGTCGCCGGTCACAGAAACGACGTGCAGAACTTTCGCCAGGTGCTGCCCGGCCTGACGAATCCCTACAGGGTGCAGAAGCTATCAAAGTAAGCGCATCGTAAACAAAGCAATCACGTGAAGGGGAATTATCCCTTAATGGCCTCGCCAACTGTTGTTGAGATCTCATGAGTTCATGAATCCCTCTACAGTGTGCGGACGTTATAAAAGTGATTGAGTCGTAAACAAAGCAATCACATGAAGGTGAATTATCCTCTAACAGGACTAACTGTTGTTGAGAAAAGTCAGTATTTAGTAAGCAACATTCATGTGAATGAAATTCAGCTAACAGTTGTCGAGATCATTTGAGTCTGTATCATTGGCTGTCCATAACAATCACTGTGTCTACGGAGTATGGTCGCCAGAGTTTTAATTGGAATATTTTTTGGAAGGGGGAGCGTATCAAGCGAATATATCTATAAGTTTACGTTTCATTACACTTGTGTTCACTTTTTCACCCTGCAGGTTCTTTGGTGAAAATCCACCATTGTTGCACATATTCATGAAGAAGCTAGGCTATGAGGTAATCATCACTACGGGATATGTTACTTTTCTGTCAAACCTAATCCCATGCAAAGGTTGAGGAAGGTTACAAAACAACATAAGCCAACAAGACCATAGAGTGGGGATAGAACTTGACCAGAATGTCTTAAACAACCACCATCTTACCTTGATAATCATGTTTATATGTAAATGAATACATTCCTCACACATATTCCTGACATTACACCTTCCACTATATGCACGACTTCATCCATCCACACTACTATGCACAATTTAATATGTATATATATTACTGTCTCTCTTGTTTATATAAATGTTTGATTACTGACAAATGCCCATATATATGAACCCCATCACCACGCCAAACAAGCTATTTTGGAACAAATCTGCAAAACAACAAGCTATACTGGGTCGAAGGTATTAGAGATATTGAAGTTTGTTTTTGTAGAAGAGGGCATTATTGAACTAACAGTCTCAGGATTCCTGATCTAAACAACATTTCTCATGATTTTGCAGAAGTACATTCCACTGTTTGAGAATGAGAAGATCACGATGGTGGAAATACCATACTTAGACGAGAAAAGGCTGGAGAAGATTGGCATCCCAATGGGACCTAGGCTCCGTATCGTCCAGGAGGCACAGATGTCCTTCCAACAGGAGACAGGAATGATCCCTGAACCAGGCACAAATGTGTACTTCATATGATGGGGCAGTGTTTCGTGACCTGAGAACCAATCTCTACTTCATATAATGATAGAAGATCCCTAAACTGGACACCAAATCATACACCACATATGATGACACATTTTCCTCCAATAAAGCACTAGTGGTTACTTCATATGACGGTAGAATAATTATCTCTGGACTCAGGAACCAGGCATAGTGCATATTAATACAGTCAAAAACCTGTACATGAGGGCAACTCAAGGGAAACTCCGTGTGGAAAAACTATATCCTCCTATGGACAGGAGTCCATTTTACAAAGTGAACCACTCACAAAATACAGAAATTTGCAGTGAACCCATGATTGGTGTAGGATCCAAACGTGTATTGCATTCCAGAATATAGGGACTGGTGATACAGCAATATATCTATCTGCCTGCAATAAAAGCGTTATTTTGTAAATTACATTGTGGGGAATGTTATTTTAAGTTGTTTTAAAAGAAGATAATTGAAGTCTTGAAAAAATGTATATATAAATTGTTTACCCATTTTTTTATGCATATGCATTTCGAATATAAATATATACTAGGAGAATATGTGAAATTATTTACCAATGATCAATTGCTAAATCATGAAGATTTATGTCAGTGTGCTGTGTCACTTATATATTCATGATTATAAGGAGTGACTTTACACTCACTCTGTAGGTACAATGAATGCATGACTGACAGAGAATACTTACAACCATTAGATCGATACGAGAATAGCCATGTCTATAGTTTTCAATGCACTTTTCTGGGGTTTTGCCTTAGGCACCACAATGTGCCGTACACATTTTATTGGAAGCACAGTCGTGGACCTAATTAACCGAGTGATTGATTAGTAATTACGAGTGCGTGGCTGTGTGCATGTGTGAAAATTAACAACATTCTGCTGCCACCTACTGTTTAAAAAGGTAGTATGCACCAACGGCAGAAATGCTGTCACCTGGATATAGAGATGTACGCACGCAAAAAAGTGTGCATAAATATCATTGTACATTGAAAGTCCTTTATATATAAGATGGTCTGGATAAAAATGGCAGTGCATTTAAAATATTCATACATTTTGTAAGTTGTAATATATATGGCACTGAGAAATATTAACTATGTATGCTTCAGTTACACTTGCATTTGAGTTGTTTTTCAAATGAACAGAAAAGTAATTTCTTTATTAGAGTGTATCTGATTCTGATCACATGGCATTTTCAATAAAACATTTCACGAAATGTTCTCAACATAAACAAATTAGGCCATAAGCTGTTCTGCAAAGAATTGAGGGTTGAGTGCTATCTCAATTGTAAAAGCAAAAGCTGAGGGTGCGACACTTTCTAAAATTGTTTTTTAAACCAACCATATTATCTCACGAATAAATCGGAAAACTGCATTTAAGTGTAGATAAATTGTGTCTCACCTATTAGCACACCTTTTACTGATTACTCCGGCCCGACAATCACCACAAATTTGTTTTGTTATAGGCTATAAAACTGCAGATGAACAGCAAACATGCGCCCGCCATCTTCAGATTTGAGATAATAGAATGTTCAAACGGTCCCACACAATGAGCGCACATAGTTACGAGACACAAATATTTATAGACTGGTACATATTTTGAAATGTATACAAAGGTAATTAACCTAGCACAAATTATACTTCAGCAAGGGAATGGGTTCAAGTATATCACTTTGCTCTACCATCTTCCAATGATACTGTTTCACAGGGCAATATAACATATAAAGCATCAAATTGTAAGTACTATGCACTCTAATCACAATCTTTTTTCGGCTCACAAATGTACAGTACATATCAGCAGAACTTCATAGATTAGGGTTATGGAAAAGTATAGCCTAGTGTCTAGAACTAGGTGGTTATGGTTATGGTTTAATTTTTGTTATGCCTGTTACAGAGTTTATACTCTACCTTCATTTTCAATCAGCATTTCTAGTGTAAGCAACAGAGAACTCAACCTACCTTCTAGAGTTTAGTTTCCCTCAGTGCCGACACTGACCGGCAATTCTGGCCGGTAGACCTTTATGTGAATTGCGGAGTTCATGCGGGTCTGTGTCTTCTGATCGTGCTGGTCATCAGTCGGCTCCAGATCGTCGACTAGTTCAACGGAGGATGTGTGTACGGCAAGATCTATCGTTCCCAGACCTCTCTCCTTCAGCTGCAGTGCCATGTTCAATCCGCGGTTGATGGCCGCTCCCAGAGCATGTACGTAAATCTCATTGTAACCACTGTCCAACAGTTTCTGGCATCGTGCCAACTGTGCTTTAAAATCGGTTTTCCTGGTGACGTATACGTCGTTCTTGCGCTTTGGCAGTCTCCTGGGTAGACGTTTTCTTAGAGTATATTCTTCTCTGTCGAGGGGCAGTTCAACGTTCGCCTTTACATGTTTATCAACTGTATCATCAGCCATTTTAGCAAGGCTTGCATTTCATGACCCTATCACAGAAAAATAGTAGTAATACTAATGCCAATAGAACTCTATTGAATAATTAACAAAACATATTTATTTATATAGCCAGATATTTACGTAATTCATAAAAAAGTATAATAAAGCAATCATGCAACAGAATTGAAACTATTATGCATGCTAATAGCAAGATAGGTAAGCAAAGAAGAAACCTTATCCACTAATCCATTAACAAAAACAATCGATAATCGCCAAACAAATAAATGGGTGCGAAATGACACAAATTTTAGCTTCCTACAATAATCGCTCCCAATCTGCAAATGACAACGTACTACACTACTAGATTTTACGAACATACACCCAACTCTCAAGTTACCTGACTGTGGCTGACATTGAACCCCAAACAAAATTATAACCCAATACATGTTTAACCCCCACAATTTTTAACTCAAACTTCATCATTTTTCACATAATTCACCCTCACCTCTTATATTCACCTCTGCCTATTTTTTATTTATTTATTTAGATAATTATCCATGATACATGTATAGCATCCTTTTACAATATATTTTGAATTCATGAAGTTGGATACTCCATCTCATCCATCAGCCTATCCTTCACCCACCTCTATGCTACTAGTTACGTTTTAGTTTTACCTCCTTAACTACTCCCCCCATCAACCCTTAAAGCTAATCATATATGCAGGATTAGCTCTAGAACTATAGACCTTCCCCAATTCATTTTTGCAATGTGCGACTTGTGCAAATGTGAAAATGTGGACAGCTGTTATATCCTTGGGTCCTTCTCTCTGCCACAGGTGCAGCCACTGCCTGTGACAGAGCGAAGGGCTATATATACTAATATAGTTCTAGAGCTAATAGTAATACTACAGAATACTGCTAAATTACTACAATTAGTATTAGTATTACTAGACATAAAAATCACAAAGTGGCTGGAGGTACGGCAGCCGTCGTTCGTTGAAGCCCCTTTTAGTGTTTGTTTGAGGGCTGAAGCAATTATTTGCGATCTTCTGATGTAAAGTTTACAATAATGATCATTTTCATACCTAATCCGAGTGTTTTCTAGCTCATCTAAAACTCTCAAGACGTGAATTTGTTTCCCAATGCATTATTTCGAAATCTTAATTGGTCGCCGCCATCTTTGTCTCGTTTGTATGAAAGCGAACAGACTGCCGTACCTCCAGCCTCGTAAATTGGAGATACGGCTGCCGTACCTCCAGCAAGGTCATAATTAAACAAATCTTTGTTTGCCCTCACCCGACCCAGGCTGAAAAGTTTGGGTAGGTAGGTAGGCTTCTTTTTTTTACAAATTCAGCATGGTGTCTACATCATGCTCGGGAGTGCTTGTGTGGAGATACCTTTTATGTTGAATGTTTGTTTTGCTCAATGCTTGGTACATTGCCTACAGATTTATATAATGTACAGTGATACAATTTGTAAAAAAAAAAGAATGGGAAAGATCAATAAAAATGTTTGAGTCGGCCCGTTTTTGGCGGGTCGGTCGGGTGAGGGCAAACAAACAATATATATTGAATATTTTTATCATGGCCCCACTGCCTAAAAATCAAGTTGTGGCTCCTTGAATACAGTCGAGCAGCCATAGCCATACAGAACATTCATAGCATAGCATATAATTGATTAAATGTGTTGCACTGTTTGTGTGCCCGTTAACACTCCAGCTTAAACGAGACTACAGACAAATGTTCCATCACACAATAACACGCTGAAACCACATGCACTTGGAACGTCTCAATAAAAAAAAGTAAATAAACACGAAATGAAGTATTATGCATACTGATTAAAGGTTTACACATAATGATCAATCTTTCATACTAAGTTCCAAGAGTGTTTTGCTAAATAGTCGATCTTCCAAGGGCATAAAAACTAACTCAGAAGATCGTTTGAATTTGATATTGCCATTTAATTGTGATACCATAACTGCTTCTATTTTTCGAATATCTGGAAATTTGGGTCAGGGCCCAGCGCCAGGTATCATTTGTCTCGTTATGTAGTGAAAGGCGAACCAATGTGAACTGTCGCTTTTTAATATAGACCGGATTAGTTGGAGATTTTTATCCGAAATCCAACGCCGTAGCTCTAGCCGCTCGTAAATTGGAGAGATACGGCTGGCCAATAACCTCCAGCAAGGTCAATAATTAAACAAATCTTTGTGTTGCCCTCACAACCGACCCAGGCTGAAAAGTTTGGGTAGGTAGTTAGGCTTTTTTTTTACGAATTCAAGCATGGTGTCTACATCCTGCTCGGGGGCTGTGTGGAGATAACTCTTTATGTTGAATGTTTGTTTTGCTCAAACTGCTTGGTACATTGCTACAGATTTATATAATGTACAGTGAATACAATTTTGTAAAAAAAAAACGATGGGAAAGATCAATAAAAATGTTTTGAGTCCGGCCCGTTTTTGGCGGTTGGGTCGAGTGAGGGCAACAAACAATTATATATATGAATATTTTATTATGCGCGCCACGACTGCCTAAAAAATACCAAGTTTGTGGCTCCCTTGAATACCCCCCCCCCAGTCGGAGGCAGCACATAGCCATACAGAACATTCATAGGCATAGCAAAGACTATATTGATTAAATGCTGTTGCAGCTGTTTTGGTGTGTCCGTTAAACACTCAAGCTTAAAACGAGACTAGCAGACAAATGTTCACATCACCGTACGCATAACAACGCTGAAACCACATGCACTTGAACGTCCTCAATAAAAGGTAAATAAACACGAAAGTATTTACTACAAAGTCTTAATAATCGTTTCTCGTACTCTATTTGCGCCTATTATTCGCCGATAATTACCATAAAAGCCGGTCAAGATGCTAGATGCTGGCAACACACAAGTACGCGCGCATGCGCACTGTTGCAACAAACAACATGAATAAGCGTTTTATTCTCTTATTCATGTTATTTGTGCACAGAGCGTGCTAGCTCCAAGAAATGGTCATAGACAATTGGATATAGACAATAGAATATAGACAATCGGTCGCACAGCCTGGTCGGGCTAAAAGGCGTGTGTGAGCCAGTGAGGTGTAACTCGTGCTCAATGAGGGTCTATGTCCCCCAGGGACTGCCCGAAGCGCTACCGCTCGGTAAACTATTCTAATATGGTTAGAGTTAGGGTTTTAACGCCGACCAGGCTCTGTGTGACTAACGTCAAATATACATTAGCAGGCAGGGAAAAAAAAATTGAAAAAAAATTTCCGGGGCTCATCTTTGCAAACCCACCAAATTTTCGGGGGATACTTTTTCATTTTCCAGGCTTCTTTTCCACTTTCAGCAGGGCAACTTTTTCTAGAAGCTCAGGGGTTTGAGAAACGGCCCGCGAGGCAGCTGTGTATGGCTGTGCACATCGATGCTGCCGTACGTGCCTGATTGAAGTACGGGGGGGGGGGGGCACGATTTGTTTCCAGCAGTGGTAACTAATCACTACTAAAAATGTAGAGGGTTGGCATTGCTGGCTAGAGAGAGCGAGACAGCAAAACTCTTTTGGGGGAATTGACGAAAAAAGCTAGCACGCGGCGAATGACAACCAGCGAGTGTGACGGGCAGGGAAAAATATACGTGTGAATTTCAATTAGGCTTTTCCATGGATTACCGTTCTATAATCCTAGCGGGTTCGTTGGTCCTACGGGTCTACGTAGGCACGCCCCAGCACACACAATGCACGCATGCAGGCAGCACGCACCAGTGTTGTAGTCGAGTCCGCCGCCCCTCCCGTCGAGTCGCGAGTCCCGAGTCCCGGTCCGCACCCCCCGAGTCCGAGTCCGAGTCCGAGTTCGGAGTCCGAGTCCGCGCCACCCGAGGGTCCTGAGTCGCACACACAACCTCGGTCGCGAGTCCGAGTCCGAGTCCAGTTTGGATAAAAAAAAGGGGGGCACAGACCGACAAGGCATTCACTCTATGTATGTGTTTGTTCAAAATTGGGGGGGGGTGTTGTCCTGTCCGCATGGATCTGTGCACTTGTTTGTCATAAAATAGAAAGTACCAATAAAACTTGCATAAGTCGACACTTGTGGACCCAGCAGCATTTGTGTCGACTTAGGAAAATAACGGTGTGGAAAATAAAATAAAATAAAAATAAGAATTGTGCCAGTGTATGCATTGTTTACGCTACACAACATTTCTATTGTATGTAAGATGTAGATTAGTGCAATCATGACCGAGCTTGGCTATGAAAGATTGATCTGGGAAAACAAGCGCAACCGTGCATCGTAGACATTTCGAAAGTGTGATAGTC
>NW_014577717.1:117949-125991 GCF_000485595.1 Priapulus caudatus
TAATTTGCCTACTAAAGTCCTAATTTTCTCTACTCTATTTCGCCTATTATGCCGATAATTACGCCCGAAATCCGGTCCAAATAGCCATCTGCAACAGTTGCATGCACGCCTGTGCAAACAACAAACCAACATGAATAAGGCGCTTATTCTCTTATGTCCATGTGTTTTGTGCAAAGGAGCGGCTAGCCGTCCAAGAAACGTGTCCATAGACAATATCGTATATAGACCAATAGAATATAGACAAATCGTCGCTGACAGCCTGGTCGGCTAAGGGCCGTCGTGAAGACCGGTGAGGTATACCGTGCTCATAGGAGTTCTATGCGCCCCAGGGTACTGCCGGAACGTACCTTTGGTTGGGTTTTTTTTTTAACTATCATTGATATGGTTAGAGTTGGGTTAACCCGACCAAGGCTCTGTGACTAACGTCCAATATACATTACAGTAGGGCAGGAAAAAATAAATAAAATTCGCGGGCTCTTTCTTGGCAAACGCCCCCCAAAATATTTCGGGAAGCTACTTGTTTCATTTTCCAAAGGGTTGCTTTTTCCACTTAGCCAGGGCAATCTTTTTCGCAGAAGCCAGGTTTGAGAAGCGGCCCGGCGAGTACGTGTGTAAGGCTGTGCACATCTGACCCTGCGTACGTGCCTGCTGGCAGGGGCGGCATGATTTGAAGTACGCGGTGGGGGGGGGCAACGGATTGTATTCACGCAATGGTACTAATCACTACTAAAATTAGATGGTTGGCTGCTGGACCTATGAAGAGCGGACGAACAAACTCTTCCGGGAATGACGAAAATAGCTACAATCCGGGAACAACGAGTGATGCCCGGCAGAGAAAAATATACGTGTTGAATTTCAAGTGAGTTTTCCCATGGATTAACCGTCTAATAAATCCACGGTGTCGCTGTGCTACCGGTCTACTGCACCGACGCCCTGCAAGCACCGCAACGCACGACACATGCATCAGCCGCGAGGCACACACGCAAGCACGCCCACAGGTCACACCGCAACGCACCGGCTACGCAGCACCGCACTGCGCAGAGCACCGCACACAAGCACACGCACAGGCACACAGCCACACACGTATACTGCGCCGGCTGCAGCGCGCGCGTCATTGATTGAATCAAGAGTAGATAATCATAACATCCGTGGAAACAGATTACGATTACAGGCAATACGGCTAGCAAGATATATGTAAAGAATATCAGTACCGACGAAGCGTGAGTATTAGCTGGTGCATAATAAGCTGAGGAAACGTATACATATGTACACTTGCTCTTTATTGTGGCCAAAATTTTGAATGACGAAAAATCGCTCTAAAACTGCGGGAATCGGAGTGTCCGCTCTGTTTAATATTATCTACTCTTGACGTGATGCCGGCCATGATCCGAGGCCTCTCGCCGAGGGATTGACACTTTGTGTGCTTCCAATCACAGTCAACGGCGCCACCTATCTCCTATACTGCTTAGCTACTAATACCTATTAACGGCATGGAATCTGCCGATCTCACGAACTAGGGCATCTGCTAGGCTAGAACAGTTTCCTACGATGAGAGTATTGTGCACAAAACACGAAAATAACCAGCGTTTAGCGCACTGCGGATAGGGTCTTTCTTGTAACAAACAATTAGCCGAAAACACAGAGACACGAGTCATACGAAACGTGTCAAAGTAACGGATCTATTTGTGTTTTACGAGAATGACACGGCTTGTTGAACCAAATGAGAGAGCTAGTGCTAGTACTTAGTACCTACTACCTAGTACCTACTACCTTCGAAGTGGTAGAGGTCCTAAAGTAGTACTTGCACATAGATTCATGACATCATTTTACACCTTTCTGCCTTATAATTCACTTGCTGCCAGCCGCAGTAGACGATTGATTAACCGCGCGCCTCTGTACATTATTATGCCCGTGGTTGAATACGAATGATGCGCGTGAACTCGGCCCACGCGCGATTTAAAGCGCGACAAACAGCATCTATGACTACTATGTATGTAGTGGCCTCGAGCCGGTCTCGACCCGAGTCCTCGAGTCCGGAGGGCTCGAGTCCGAGTCCGAGTCCGAGTCATTGCACTCCGAGGCCGAGACCGAGACCAAGGAAAACGGTCTCGAGACCGGTCTCGAGGCCAAGACCGGTCTCGAGACCTACAACACTGGCACGCACGCACACACATGCACGCGCGCAGGCACACACATGCACGCGCGCAGGCACACACATGCACGCGCGCAGGCACACACATGCACGCGCGCAGGCACACATGCAAGCACGCCCGCAGGCACACCGGCACACACAGGCACGCCCGCAGGCACACCGGCACGCACGCGCGCAGGCACACACGCGCGCAGGAACACACGCAAGCACACGCACAGGCACACAGCCACACACGTATATGCGCGCGGGCGGCGCGTTTCATTGAATCAAGAGTAAATAATATAACATCCATGCAAGATTACGATTTACAGCAATACGCTAGCAAATATATGTAAACGAATATCAGTACCATGAAGGTGAGTGATTAGTGGTCATAATAAGCTGAGGAACGTATACATAATACACTTGCTTCTTTATTGGTGGCAAATTTTGATGAGAAAAATCGGTTAAAAATGCGGGAATCGGATGTCTCCCTCTTGTTATATTATCTACTCTTGATTGAATGCAATACAGTACAGTACACACATGCATGCTTAAATGGTAAACACTTGACAGTCATACCGTACCATGAATTCTACCGCGCCGTGGAACCGGCTGCCGCTAGCGGCATAGGCCTAGGCATCGCAGCGCAGCAACGCCGAGCGAGAGCGGCAAGGGGCGGGACCGACCTGGATAATCGATTTCCAGGGCGACTTTTTCTTTTGGGGTCGCCCCCGATATCATGTTTTCGGGGACTCTTTTTGGCATTTCGGGGGCGAAATCGCCCGCCGCCCCTGTGTATTTTTTCCCCTGATTACAGGTATTCTAACCCTACTCCCTAGCAATACCGTTTCTTGGAGCTAAGGTTAGGACTTAGGGTTAGGGAGTAGGCGACTCCCTAGACTCGTTAATGGAGTAAGCGAGGTACGGTCCGGCATATTAGATAGTACCAGGGTACGTTCCGGTATACCGGACAGTACCCAGGGTACGTTCCGGCAGTAACCTGGAGGACATAGACCCTCTCACTCTCAGCTGTAGGCCTACTTGTGAGTTGTGACTTGTGTGTTGCAGATGACCATTTTCATTTGACCAGCATTTACGGTAATTATCGGTAATAATAGGCGAAATAGAGTAGAGAAACATTAAGACTTTGGTAGTAAATACATTTCGTGTTTATTTACCGTTTTTTTTATTGAGACGTTCCAAGTGCCTGTGGCTGAAACAATATACTTACTAATACTATGATAATTCATACTTGCGCTTATGTGCGCCTCCATTGAAGCGATATCTCACCGTAAGATGGCGGGAGCGTAGAACTAATGAAAAGATGTACTGATGTAGGTAAAATTCAACTAATCGGTCTATATAAAAACGATCAGCTTATAAGTTGTATAAGCGGTGTGTGTAAATCTCTCTTTTATATACGATGACTCATCTTGGTTACTGGATTCATCTCAAATTGTTTTTTTACTAACTCAAACATCACTAATAATAACTTCGCGATAGGACCTAGGTCAGGGCCTGGCCGTTCTAAATTTCAGGTTTTGATTCTTTTTATACGTATCGAATCTTTTCGCGACCTAATTGTTTGGATCTGATGACCATTGTATAGCAAAGGCTGTGCTAAATCATAATTAATAAAGTATTCTTTAAGGATATGGGGCGCGACAGGACAAAAGAATGTCGGGCCCACAGAAACAAACTACTACCACCCCCACGTCTCGCAGCATGCGAACCGACCTACACAACGCGGACATTAGCAAGTAAACGATTACAGAAGCGCGCTGTATTTGATTGCGCTGACCTGCTTCCTGATTGGCAAGACTGGTGCCCAGGTGGTCACAGATTCCCCTCTACCAGTAGTAGTACTGCCTGACTCAAGGGTTATGTCCCCCAGCGTTACACTGGGCCGGGAACGTACCGCTGGTAACTATCCTAATATGCCGGACCGTACCTCGCCGACCTCACGCTCCCCAACACACCCGCTCACCCCCGCCTGACTTTCATGACTGAGTGTGCGTAAATACGTAAATACTATGATACCGCTTGTGCGCAGGTAAACGCGCCGCTTCTAGTGCTGCCCGGTTCCTTCGTTTCCGGGTCCGTTCCCGCAAAAATATTCGTAATCCCTATCAAGCCAAGCACAGCTGCAGCGACAAACGACGCCCAGCGACCCGTCACCCCGACAAACCAACAACACGACCTTCTATACAAAGAAAAATTAGCCACACTAACCAACTTGCTTTCGTCATGAGCCATCAGCACCACATGCCACGCGCACCGCCCACGACAACCAACGGACGACAACCTCGACGACAAAAATATTGTAGAAAGCGTTTCTAATCATCTCCCCCCCCCAACAGCCCAACTATACGGCGATTTAACTTTCGACACAGCGGCGACATTTAACAAAATGGCAATCAGCAGTTTTCGACAATCGGCACGTGACATCGCCATTACGTCATAAAATTATAAACGCAATGCTTAGCTCAGGAAGTCAGACTGGAAGCGCCCAAGCGCTACCACTCAGGCACGCCCTGTCAGAAAGCAGTGTGAGCCGCGAACCCATCTAAGCCAAAACGTGGGCAAGGCTGCGGGGCAGCCATCAGACGTGAATTTATTGTTTCTACCGTTGCCGTCATTGATATGCTGCTGTCTACTTAGCTTATTATATTCGTATACATACGAGCGTTTTTACGCAGCAATTTATTTAAAAGCAGCAAGCAGGAGTTTTTTGGCCGTTTGCTCATGAAGTGGCACTAGGTTGGTGAGTGGCTGGTGAACTTTGCCGTTACGCGTCGCCCCTCGTTGTCCCGCTCGCCACGCTCGTCCGCTCGCGCGGCAGTACGCCGTCGACTGTTGGTCGTTGTCGTTACGGTCGGTCGCTGTCCGCTGGCAGTGTGTCTTGCTGTACGCCTGTTACGTTTCACCTCCCAACCCCTTTCCTCAGCAGTGCTCAGCGACGGCAGACCTCCAGATCCGTCCAATGCTCCAGCGAGCACACACCCGTCAGCTTTCACGATTTAAACGTGTCCACGTTGAGTGTAACCCTTTCAACGCAGGTTACCGTCCTTTACAGTGGTTTGAGTTACAAAAATTTATGTGGAAAGTTTGAGGTAAGCTACCTTTAATACAGCTTGAACACATGAACAGATTTATTACTGTTTATCATTTGAGGTACCATAACTAGAAAAGAATCATGATCACAAAGCACCAATGTTGCGATGATCTATAGCATCTTTAGATGATAATATGTTTCATTCTAGGCGTACAAGTTCCACCGGTTGGTTTAGCTGGATGCGAAGCTGGTGGACATGGTGCCCCACCTCACAGGGGGCCCTGCAGAATGCAGAGGCAAGGATACTAAGTTGTAAGTCTTCATTAACGATTAAACAAGAGTGGTGACTGGCTAATTGCTCAGAATGTGGATTGAACATACAGCTTATGATTATTATCTTAGTTGATTTAGTGTAATTTTAATTTGCCTGAGTTGTGCTATTTTAATGTTTGTATAATCGCTTGGCTTTCAGTTATAAAGACAAAGTTTGAAGACACAACTGTACAGATATCAAATAACAACAAAATTAACACAGTATGCATAAATACAGAAATGGGGAAAAGACATATACCTCTAGTGATGATGCATGGATTTGGTTCAGGAATTGCATTGTGGGTACGGAACCTAGACAGCTTGTCAAAGTCAAGGCCACTTTATTGTTTTGATTTATTAGGATTTGGACGAAGTTCTAGACCAAGGTAAGTACTTAGCTGGTTTTCTGGATTATCTCGTTTACATTGCACATAAAAATTGTTTCTTTAGTGTAGGGCCCTATATAAATAGGTATCAGAATGAGTAATTAAATTAACATGTACCGTACATTAATCAGTTATGTGATGTAGGATCATTCTTGTACACTGTGAAAATCTTGTCTGCAATCTCCAATGCCTAAAAAGGAGAATTGGCCTGAAAGTATCAGCATTATCCTTTCTAAACTATCAGCTAAACCCATTTCGTCCATATGTGTGTTTATGTTCTCACAGGTTAAGCAATAAAGCGGAGATAGTCGAGGCTCAGTTTGTCGAATCTGTTGAAGAGTGGAGAAAAGCAGTTGGCCTAAACAGTTTCATATTACTTGGCCATAGCCTCGGTGGTTATTTAGCAGCAGCATATGCATTAAGGTATGGTGCACTCTCACAAGTATAAATTTATCCCTTTGTCAGATCTGTAGGTGTCTAAATTCTAATAATTAGACTGTTACTGTTCACATTTTCTTAATTTTTACACATTTTCAAATTTTTTTTTTTTATCTCATATCTCTTGTATATAAATACTTGATATTATTAAAGTGACTACGTCACCGTAATTAGTAAAAGTAAAAAAAATGTGTCCACTTTTTTTTTTACAAAATGTTAGTGATTCTGTTCACTTTTTATGGTTAAAAATTGCTGCATTATACTTCCTATTTTGCTTTCTGTTTGATGTGAACAAACACTCGTGACCCATATACCCAATAGCAAGCAATTAATGTCATGACCAAAATATCAAATCGCCCAGGTTTTTTTGGATTTTTCACTAGTTGAGAAACAATCTTATCGGGTAAGAATTCAAGGATGCATTTAGATTTGTTAGTACTTACTTTTAATGTAAAAAATTGCAATAAAAATTTAACAATTATACTCCATGGAAAATTCGTGACGTAGTCAATTTAAGGGCAGATCTAGGATTTGAATATAGGGGAAGAAAGCAGGTGAGCAGATCAATACAATTGATGATATGTACAAATTCAGTTAGCAGTGCAGTCTCGACATAACCATTTCTAGATTGCTACCCATGGGCTGTATGTTTGGGCAGATATTATCAGGAGTGAATAATAATAAATTATAATTAGATCTATTATTATTCACTCCTGATATTATCTTAGATAGACATTCTGTGTTGGATGGGTGTAATTCAAAAGGCTATTCACAGTTCCACCTGGATGTGTGTCAGCTCCCTGATCATTCGCCCATACTGTGGGGCACTGTCCCACCCTGTACAGCAGTGTCTGCAGATACTGAAGCTATGCTCTTAGTGTTCCTAGCTTTATATCGCTGTGTCTGTATGCTTTTTAGATATCCAAGTCGAGTGAAGCAGCTAATCCTAGCTGATCCGTGGGGTTTTCCTCAACGACCAACCACCAGCGATTTGAGCAGACGACCACGGGTGCCTGTGTGGATCCGAGCCATCGTGTTCCTCATGCAACCGTTTAACCCTCTAGCTATCCTCCGGGCAGCAGGACCATGGGGTATGCCTGCGCATGCTTTTGTTTCAGTATTAGTTTGAGTTCTCGTCATTTACCATTTTTAGTCGTTTATCTGTTTAGAACTCATGCCAAAAGCTACCGCTCACTGTAAACATGAGGTTAATGGACTGGTGTCGAGTT
This sequence comes from Priapulus caudatus, assembly GCF_000485595.1. Taxonomy (NCBI): domain Eukaryota; kingdom Metazoa; phylum Priapulida; class Priapulimorpha; order Priapulimorphida; family Priapulidae; genus Priapulus; species Priapulus caudatus. The sequence goes on from NW_014577717.1 coordinate 125,504, forward strand.
AGACCTCATTAAATGAATGAATAGTAGGCCTAATGTTTTCTCTCGCTCTCTCTCTCTCTCTCTCTCCTCTCTCTCTCATCTCCTCTCTCTGCTCCTCTCTTCTCTCTCTCTCCTCCTCCTCGTCTCGTCCTCCTTCTCTCTCTCTCTGCTCTCAAACCAACTCTCCTCTCTCGTCTCTCTCTCCTTCTCTCTCTCCCTTTCTCTCTCGTCTCTCTCTCTCTCTCCTCTCTCTCTCTCGTCTCTTCTCCTCCGCCGCTCTCTCTCTCTCTCTCCTCTCTCTCTCTCATCTCTTGTCTCTCTCTCTCTTCACGTCTCTCTATCGCCCTCCTCCTCTCTCTCGCTCTCGTCTCTCTCTCTTCGTCAGTCTCTCTCATCCCGATTCTCAATCGCTCTCTCTCTGCTCATCTCGTCAATGTCTCTCCCTACGTCTCATCTCTCTCTCATCGTCATCTCTCTTCGGACAAACTCGTGCCATCTTCGCTCGTCCT
>NW_014577717.1:130327-162074 GCF_000485595.1 Priapulus caudatus
ACAGTATTCACTTGCGGTACGTCGTTGAACGCTCCGCACTTAATCACTGCCCGAGCCAAATTTAGCCCTGAGCCAAATTTACCCTTTAAGCTCGAGCCAAACCGATTACCGTGTGAATGCAGGTAATAAGTCGCGCTTGTGATAATGTGTGTGAACCAGCCAAAGCTGTGCCTTACTAAGAAGAACTTTTTATTACTCTTTATGCATCTATCATCAATAGCTGGCAGTGTTAATAAAAACTTGCCGATGTCCTTAAAGCCGACTTGATTTTGAATTTACGCCGGTGTTGTCAGGCACTGTCGCTTTGACACAAACCTGAATCCCACGGGGACTGGTCAGGGACTGCCCGCGCAACTATTTTTGTTGGAATGGTCAGCTCACAGCACACATTTATATGCTACGGCAAACAATTGTTAGCCCGCACCCACACAATATTAAAGATTTATGCATGTATAGCATTGCCTGAATTTTAGAAGTACTCACGCAGCCAGCCATAAATTCTAGACTGGAATGCCTGGAGAGAACCTACATTTCGGACCTAATCCCTCAGTGAAATGAAAGTGGCAAATGCGACACTGAGCTCTACCACAAAAAGACACAAATGAGTGAGTGCAGAAGAAGTCAGTTTTAATTGGCAGCAACCAATCGATGCTACATTATAGCAAACAAAGAGTATACTATGGTGAGAACTCCCATTATATACTCCTGATAATTTATGTGTAATTTTTTATCGGTGAAAATAAATGTTTGAGGATGTGAAATTCTGAGATGTGGGCGAGTATGCGTGTTACACCTAAGATGATCGCCATTTAACGTTTTACATATTCAGATTTAGCACTGCCTAAAAAGTGGAGCTCCGATGGGTAACGTGTAAGATTGAAGAGGATTACGCTATATTCATCGTAAGCTGCTATATACCCACGTGACAATGTGTTTCCCTTACTGCCCATATACACAACTTTGTCCAAGGCTTAATGCGTTGCATAGAAGTTTTACTTCGTATGAGTTTTTCTAGGCGGGTAGCACACGGTTGCCCATCTGCTATATTGCAATAATAATTTATAAACCAAAATGAATCACAATTGTGACGGTAGATGGCCGCCTATACCCGCTTTGATGTTTCTTAGCGGATGGCGTTCGAGAATAAATAGGTTATGGCCTGCGTTCCGCCATGTTTAAAAACTGTTACTGCTAATATAGACGTTTTATCGGCATGGTGGAGCGGAAATACCAATTTTGCATTAAAGATATTGTCAATGGAAATCTTGTAAAACGAACCAGACGAGTGTGACAGCACACTGTTTGTTATCTGCGTGTCTATATAATATGCTATATAATTGCAAACCTACCTAATTGCATAATTTTTTTTTAAATATCAAAACCCCTAACCCTTATTCATTCACATACCAAAAATGAGCAAAATCCGTTGAGACCTTGAACTGGACTAATGGCAATTCCAATTTTGCCAAAAATTGCAGTGGCTCGAAAGTACGTCGACTGGCGTGCCTGCACAAAATAGGAATGTTCAGATATGGGAGCATAGCAGTAACAACTATACCCGATTTCAAACATGTGGGTCAAACGGTTCCTGAGTTATCGTTGACTCGTAGCAAGATGTTGACGGACGGACGGACGCACAGACGGCACGGCACGTACGACGACCCATAGCAATAGCTCAGCTTTGAGCAATGCTCAAGGTGAGCTAAGAGAGAATAGAGTGGGGTGGGGGAGAGCGCGAAATATATATGTGTATGTATGTATATAAATATATATATCAAGAGAGAGAGAGAGAGAGAGAATTTTTTTTACCTGAACACAAACCGATTTGTTCGACAGATGTCATTATAATCTTCAAACAGCTATACAGCTATATAAGGGGCTATAAATTAAGCACCCCAATTTCGCTGCGAAATGTTTTTGTCGCGTGCCGATGAATATATACATAATAATCCATGGCTGTGATTCGTTGTTTATGAAGTGTCACGTGGCTATTTCCTGGAAACTATTCTAATTATTTTTGTCGTAACGATTGTTGCCGGACTATATCACGTACGTGCGTGTGCAGCAGCTCATTAGAAACAACAGTTTCTAATTGTCTAAAATGTCAAATGTTACGGTTAGTCCTTGTTACTGCAGTGCGGATGGGTCTTTACTTCTGCTTTCACATATAATATAACAAAATAATTATAACCTCGAGAATCAATGTTAATCCCGACCTGTGGTCTCGATCAACACTCGTTGCCTCAGTCTATGAAAGCTTTGTTTTCCTCGAAATCGGGTAATAATTGTATAATATTAAAAATTACCCAAATATAAGCTTATTTATTGTACTCATTTTTTGTCCAGGCCCAACTTACCGGCCGGCCCTAGTACCAACTTATACATAACACATTGGCGCGGACGTACGCGCGCGCGCTGACCCGCACACACACTCAACGCGTTCTGCGTACTATCCACGCGCTTGATTATTTTTATTTGTCAACGGAGAGAGAGCTCTTTGCAATTGTTAATTTTCGAAACTAGAATACTTGCTGCATTTTGCGGTGTGCGTGGCTCGTCCAATGTGCATTCCTGTGGTGGCCGGTGAATTTTTAAAATAAACCTACCTTAAATTTTCGCGTAAAATCTCATTGCAAAGTGACCATTTCATGTGTGCCCTGTGTGTGCCTGCATGGGAAAGTTTGTTCACAAAAAAAATTATGGAAGAATATTTGAGTTAACAACATAAAAGGTGTCACTTTCAACGTGAAATCAGAGGGTAGCATTGTGATTTATCCAAAAAAACTTGAGTAAATTTATTGGATTCTTTTCGTATGATTCTTTTCGGAAATGATTTCCTATCCTAATATCTGCAGCCGGCTGAAAGGAGTGGTAGGATATGTTTACTAGGCACTTCTAATTTTAACATATATTTTACGATATATTAAAGAATGATGCAAAAACCCTAAAAAGTGCCATAACCCTAACCCTAACCCTAACCCTGACCCTAATTAAATTTAAAATATATGTTAAAAATTAGAAGTGCCTAGTAAACATATCCTACCACCCCTTTCAGCCGACTGCCTAATATCTCAAATGACGTCACATATCGCCTGTTGATTTACGCGAGATCTCGCGTATGCACTCGCATAAAATGGCGGTAACTTCAAGCTCCTTACATGTATACGATACAGTGATACATTTTGAAGACACATGTACCTTTATTTAAATGTTGTGCGGCGACTAATTAGTATATCGTAATTTGATCTCGTAAAGAGTAAGTTAATAAATGATTCCTCTATTTTCGTTGTTTACATAGATAGATTTACATAGATTTTCTTCTGACTAGCCTCTAGGCTCTAAGTACTGTGACTGTCACTGTCAGGTCTCGACAATTTTCCATGTCACGGTGTTAAGGGTTGGTGGCTTGGATAGATTCTCTATACTCGTAGTATAGGGGCTGGTTTATCCAATTTTTGTCTAGTCTTGCCTCAAAGAACCTGACTGATTTTGCTGTTACTAGTACTACTAAATACTAATGTCATGGGGTAATGCTGGAAGCTTGTTCCACATTCCCACAAATCCACTGATCTATGTACAAATGAGTATTTCCTGATCTTCAATCTGTTTAGATCTTCTTATACTTTAGAAACAACTTTGTTTGTACGGCGACGAACCAGACCATAAAAATTAGAATTTATAAATAATATTGGATGTGGCTACGGGTACGGCTGCCGTATCTTAATGTCTCGAGGCTGGAGGTACGGCAGTCCATTCGCTTTCATACTTAACGAGACAAAGATGGGCTCATAGGGTCTATGGGGCCCAGGTTAGGCTACCGCCGGAACGAACCCTGGTAGTGGTAACTATCTGATATCATATGGTTAGGCCGATGAAAGTTGATTTCATGGTTCTCGTCAGGCATTGTTGAGATTTTGATGAGGGATTTAGATCAACATTCATCTTTCATCTACGAACTTAGTGAGGGTATCAGGTCTTGTACATATGCAAAATAAGATTAAAAAATGTCATAACTTCTTTGTTGACAGTTTTTACTCAAATTTTTACTGTTTGTCTTTCATACATGTAGTGCTGACTGTAGATTGTTGATTTTTTGAGGCGGGAATTTCATATGGGGACTTTTTGATGCGGGAATTTCGTCAGCGATGAGTGTTGAACTTTTTTGGTGCGGGAGTAAAATTTGATGCGGGCGCTGACGAGAACCATGACATCAACTTTCATCGGCCTTAAGGTTAGGGAGTAGGCGACCCTCTACTAGACTCGTTAGTAGAGTACTGAGTAGGCGAGGTACGGTCCGGCATATTAGATAGTACCAGGGTACGTTCCGGCAGTACCCTTGAGGACATAGACCCTCTCAGTCTCAGCCAAAGATGGCATAGTCAATTTAAGGGCAGATCTAGGATTTGAATATAGGGGAAGAAAGCAGGTGAGCAGATCAATACAATTGATGGTATGTACAAATTCAGTTAGCAGTGCAGTCTCGACATAACCATTTCTAGATTGCTACCCATGGGCTGTATGTTTGGGCAGATATTATCAGGAGTGAATAATAATAAATTATAATTAGATCTATTATTATTCACTCCTGATATTATCTTAGATAGACATTCTGTGTTGGATGGGTGTAATTCAAAAGGCTATTCACAGTTCCACCTGGATGTGTGTCAGCTCCCTGATCATTCGCCCATACTGTGGGGCACTGTCCCACCCTGTACAGCAGTGTCTGCAGATACTGAAGCTATGCTCTTAGTGTTCCTAGCTTTATATCGCTGTGTCTGTATGCTTTTTAGATATCCAAGTCGAGTGAAGCAGCTAATCCTAGCTGATCCGTGGGGTTTTCCTCAACGACCAACCACCAGCGATTTGAGCAGACGACCACGGGTGCCTGTGTGGATCCGAGCCATCGTGTTCCTCATGCAACCGTTTAACCCTCTAGCTATCCTCCGGGCAGCAGGACCATGGGGTATGCCTGCGCATGCTTTTGTTTCAGTATTAGTTTGAGTTCTCGTCATTTACCATTTTTAGTCGTTTATCTGTTTAGAACTCATGCCAAAAGCTACCACTCACTGTAAACATGAGGTTAATGGACTGGTGTCGAGTTAGACCTCATTAAATGAATGAATAGTAGGCCTAATGTTTTTAGCTCACCTTGACATCGTCAAGCTAAGAAACATCAAAGCGGGTATAGCGTCATCTACCGTCACAAATTGTGATTCATTTTGGTTTATAAATTATTATTGCAATATACAGATGGCAACCGTGTGCTACTGCCTAGAAAAACTCATACGAAGTAAACACTTCCATGCAACCAATTAACCTTTGACAAAAGTTGTGTTATGGGCAGGGAAACACCATTGTCACCTGGTATATAGCAGCTACGTGGAATAAGCGTATCCTCTCAATCTTACACGTTACACATTGGGAGCTCCACATTTAGGCAGTGCCTAAATCTGAATATTATAAAAACGTTAAATGGCGATCATTTAGGTGTAACACCATCACTCGCCCACATCTCAGAATTTCACATCTCAAACATTTATTTTCACATAAAAAATTACACCTAATTATCAAGAGTATATAATGGGAGTTCTCCCATATATACTCTTTGTTTCTATAATGTACGTCGATGGTTGCTCAATTAAAACTGACTTCTTCTCACTCACTCATTTGTGTCCTTTTTTGTGGTGAGTTACAGTGTCATTGACACTTTCATTTCATTGAGGGGATTAGGTCTGAAATGTAGGTTCTCTCAGGCATTCAGTCTAGAATTTATGGCTGCTGTGAGTACTTCTAAATTTCAGCATGCTATACGTGCATAAATTATTAATTTGTGTGGGTGCGGGCAACATGTTGCCTAGCATATAAATGTGTGCTGTGAGCTGACCATTAACAAAAATAGTTGTGCAGTCCCTGACAGTCACTGTTGGATCAGGTTTTGTGTCAAAGTGACAGTGCCTGACAACACGTAAATCTCAAAATCAAGTCCTTTAAGGACAATCGGGCAAGTTTATCCTGCCAGCTATTGATGATTAGATCATAAGAGCTAATAAAAAGTTCTTATTAGTAAGGCACAGCTGGCTGGTTCACAACACATTATCACGAGCGGCGACTATTACCGCATTCACACGGTAATGGTTTGGCTCGAGCTTAAAGGGCTAAATTTGGCTCGGGCCAGTTTAAGTCGGAGCATTGACACGTACGCAAGTGAATACTGTCAAATTCAAATTCAAATTCAAATTCAAATAAATTTTATTGCACAAATATCTCACAGATACTTTGGCAGTATGTCGAGAGATGGCGTTGTGTATGATTCAGTGTTTACTTCTGTTCCGAGTTCAATTATCAATCTTGAAAACATGCATCCTGATCAAATTTTTCAACATTTCATACTGTTTTGGAATTTATTTCGTCGAAGTACACGTTCGACACTCGCGGCATCTACCACTCTACCGATTTAGCTGGTGCTAAAATTTGGCTCGGGCCTAGTCAGACGTTTTCGATGGGACCAAATTGGCTCGTGCTAACTCGGCACGGCCCCGAAAAACCGTCTGTGTGAACGCTCGGCTCAAGCCAAATTTGGCGCGGGCGTAATTAGGCTCGAGCTAAAAACGTCCATGTGAACGCGCCTTATGAATCGACTGCTTACTATACTGGTTTTCGTGCCAAGGAAAAGAAAACACCACAGTTGGGGTATTCAATTCCCTCACTTCATTGTGGTATGACACAGATTCTAAAAATGGTCACATCTGTTTTGCATGAGTTTACTGTGATTGGTGTTCTTTAGTCCGGTGTCTTGTTTAAGGGTGATACATCTCTATGACCTTCAAACTTTAGCAATCTGAAAAATTCAACATAAATGCTTATTTTCATAACCTATGTATGAGGGTACTGTGTATGCCTACTGTGTATGCCTGCTGTAGTAGCGCAAACATGTAAGGTACATTTAGAAGTGCGAGTAGGGATGGATATACACCTTTAATCAGTGTTGTTTTGAGGTTATGTGGTTGTACTGTTTAGCTGGCTATTATCCTTATTAAGTGTTAAAGTGGAAAGTCCTTGATTACATATATCCTGCTAGTGACCGTAGTTGCAATACTATAACAACATGTCCTCAACTAACCAAAAATGTCTGGAAAAGTTGAGCTTCTTGAAACTTCATTGCCATGCTGTTTTGGTTATAAAGATATTGTAAGGCAACCCACCAAAAACTGCATACAAGTAAAAACAGTAGTTCTACGTAAGCATTAACAAAAAAGTGCCTACTACAAAACCACTATATAGTTATTTGTTATTCACATTAGTAATATAGATCTTATATTGTTTAAACAAATTTATCATTTTGTAATAAATTAATTCTGAATAATAAGTTACAGCTTATTGTATCATGAGATGGCACTATTAATAAAAGTCGTGATTGCTCGGTTGTGTGTGGATCATTGAAATTTTAATGCCACTGCTGTAGGTCTACTTCCTTAAACCTGTTAAGGATGGCTTATGATATGTTATGAATGAGACTCCAAATCTGTTTCTTTTTCTCACTTATTCCTCTATCTTATTCCACTTCAGAGTGATGTAGTTATCCATTTTCAACGTGATAAGTGTGCATGCTCTAACAAAAACTTTTTAGCATTAATGAACTATGAAAATCTGTCTCTGTATAAAACTAATTTAATAGCTCCACGTGTAGGAATTTTAGTGGCAAGATTCATGCCTGAAATGCGTAATTTTAAGTGGTTGATATTATAACATATGTAGTTATTGTAGCAATCTTCATTTCGTGGCTGTATTTACATTGCAGGTCCTTCTCTAATTCAGCGGATCAGACCTGATATGAAAGACAAGTTTAAAGATTTAGATGAAGGCGCTTTATATGATTATATCTATCACTGTAATGCTCAGGAGCCAAGGTGAGGTGTGGTGCAATTTACTGCTGACAGTAATCTGTCAGCATTATAACTAGATGATGAGTTCATGGTGTCTTATCCTCCCATCATGCCTAGTTAATTTTCATGGGGCTGTTACTGTTTTATGGTTGTGTGTTACCCGTACAGTTATGCTTGTGTGACTTTGTAACGTACTGACTATATAAAGAGGCATAAATCATCTTCAACAATTTGCAATGGAAAGAAATGAGAGGGTTTCTGGATGCTTTATTTGAAAATGTTTAAACCACCTTGGTCTTACTTGCTCTCAGAGATCATGATGAAAAGATCTCATGATGGGTTAACGAGCTAATATCAACCCGTGGATGTTTTGGTGAATTAGATCCACAACGCACAATTGAGGGAGGACATTTAGCATGGTTAATCTACATACCACAACCGTTATTCTATCACTTTTTATTTGTCTACGTTAAATATAATCAAGCGTCCATAATAGAAAAGAAAAAAGTGTATAGATTTTCTATTATGGTCTCTTGATATAATATACATGTAATGTTGTTAAAATGTTCTTTTTCAGCGGTGAAAGTGCATTTAGAGCACTGACGGTCTGCGTCGGCTGGGCAAAGAACCCGATGCTGCAGCGAATACAGGAAATCGACAGCAGAATTCCAATAACAATGATTTATGGGTCTCGGTCGTGGGTAGACAGTGAGAGCGGATGGGCTGTGAAGGACCTGAGAAAAGATTCAGTCGTCGATGTACACGTGAGTCATATGTTAAAACTTTAGTCTTCACTGAAGTTTGAAGTTTTTGTTCCTTCTCTTATCGTGTAGATTACTATTAATTTGTCTAGTAGGTGGTCTGCTTCCCAATAATTGGTCAAATATCAAAACCTTGATGCTCAGTTGAATATTAATGTCATTAATAAAAACGTGATTTTCTTGAGTGAAAATTATAAACTGTGCCAAGAGGTCAATACAGATTTATGTGGGCTAGGAAAGTTAAAAAATCAACATAAATTTAATGAATTTGGACAAAATCATGTTTTCTTATGTTTTACATCATGTCATTGGATCAAATACGATCTGGGATGATACTGGATCAATGTCATCTGTGCCTAAATCTCATGTGAGTGGCCAGGCATGCGACAAAACAGCTCACGTTTCTCTCTCGGCAGGTGGTGAAGGGTTCTGGACACCACGTCTACTCAGAGCAAGCGAGCGAGTTCAATACACTCGTGAGGCGCGCGTGTGACTTCGCCGACTCGCTAGCGCGACAGGAGGAGGAGGCGGGCGAGGCGCTGCGTCTCGACGGAGACGACGAGGCGTCGACGCGAGAGACGCTCGCTCGCAGCGTGAGCGTGCTCACGATGAAGGACAACCCACCGCGAGTCGGCGTCGTCCTCGACTAGCGCGAGCGATCGTCACGGCGATGATCCGCACGTTGGCATTCCTTGTCCCCCGCCTGCTGTCGAGTCTCTTGCGTTTCGGTCATCGCCTGAACAGAAAGGCGGCCGAATGTGTTAAGTTGTGCAAATTTTATTTTCTGTTATCTGAACGTTAATCTTAGTTCATAGTAATTTTACTATTGGGTTTGAGCCAAATGACACATGGTAATGGTATTACAACCAAAATGGGTAACGGTTACTTTTGCCAGTTTCTGCCGAATGCTATGAATTAATGACTAAATCCAAAGTTGTGGATCTATTTACTAAGTACATTCAAGTTCTAGTTTGATTTTTGAAGTATTATAGGAATATAGGTTGATGAGAGCACTAATTATATTATATAATGAGTAGTGCACAGGTTAAATGTCTTTGAATCTGCCGGATATGGTTTATGTGTATCCCTTTACAATATTCATCGCTAAACATGTTTGCAAGATATTCTACTTTCTACTGACACAGGTTGGCTTATTTATTCAATGTACTGTTGGGTATCTAGTTGCTGTCACCCAACAGACTTCTACCAGAAATCAACTTTATTGAATATGAAAAGCAGGGTTTAACAGACATATTATATGAAATGGGGGTATTCACTAAATTAAATATATAAACTGTTTACGTATATTGAGCTATGTCAGCAATGTTTAATGCAGGGTGTGAGAATATTCCTTTCTTACACAACCGGTCCGTGATGACACGTCACAGTTTTAACACAACATTTTGACCACTAAGTGTTATTTTTGTAGTAAAAATATTTTTAATTCTTGTGCCTGGATATGGTGTTTTTAAGTTGGATTTGGCAAGCAGTAGCGCCAATTTTCTATACAGGTATTGTCTCCCATAATTCTTGTTACAACACTAGCTAAAAAGATATTATATGGCAAAGGAAAATGTATTTATTATAATGTTTAACGACTAAGGTTATCTCTTATATAGACCTCTTTGTGCAGCATAGTGGTCGTGTAATCACGATATATTAGCTCTAAGCAAGTATTTAAATTATGAACAGCCAATTCTTGGTGTTATCAGTGCCTTTATGATAGTCATACGCACTGGCTTGATTTCCAAGTAATCTGATACAAAAATGTCAACTTATAATACGACACGTCTTGACATGGTATTTGTAAAATAGTACCACGATCCTTGCATATGTCATTTTATGCAACAGTTTTAAGCAAATCAAAACGTGCGTCACCGAAGGTGTTAATATTAGTAAACGTGATGTATGCCGTTTAGTTATTGCCAGTGCCTTTATATGGCGTTAGTGAAAACGAACACGTGATGTGTTCTAAATCTGCTGCGATTTATTTTGGTTTGGGGAATCATCATAAAACTGAATAGTCTGCCGTGCAAACTTTAATATTGAACTTTAGAATTGTGATTGTTAATAATTGTAAATATGGGTAGAAAATTTTTACATAGCTGTTGTAAAGTAATTAATTTATTGAAATAAAAGATATACTTATATTCCCCAGATTAAGATTATGATATTTTATTCAATGTATTGAGGTATATATTAGTTTATTCAAATTATAATTGCGCTTCTTGCAAAACACAATCGATGGGTGGGTATGATATATCATACTTAAATAATAAAGCTTCATAAATATCAAAAGGAGAATACCGATGTATAAAGCAGTGAGCTAAATGCGCTCCTTGAAACGAATGTTGGTTAGAAAGGTGATCGTCGTTCTAAGACGTCACCTAACAGTTGATACACGAGCGGTGAGCGTAAGATCGAGAGGGATATACACAGGCAGACAGCCGGACCAGCACACGTGGTTGCTCCTGGTTACTCCGATGTGGATGCACATCGCGAATGTGTGTGCGTTTACGTGGCTGTCAGCATGGTGGTTCGATTTCAATGAATACACTGATATACCATTGGAGGACGGGCCAAGAAAGAGCTAGGGGTGGGACGGGTGGAGTTCCATTCCTGGTGTCCCAAATGAAGCCAGTTTCCAATCTTTCTGTTCCTTCTAGCTGGGATAGTGTAATATTCTCACAGTTACTGTTTATCTTCCTCAGCTACCTCACTGTCATAACTCATCAATAAGCTGCTGGTCATTTGCAGATGTTCAGAAGGTCGACCATGATTGGCGACATTCCTGTCTGTTGTGTTTTCTTCCGCCGACTGTATTTCATTTGCTGTATTTTGGATTGATTGCTCTTATTGTCTGTAACAATTGGGGTGACCATTTAAAATTTGTGGATAGAGGTAAATTCTCGATCACAATTTCGGATAAACATACACCAAGTCTCCATTTCTCATCATGCCCGACGGGCCCTGCCTGCTAGTCTGTTTGCTTTTTTTCAATATTCCTCTCCATGATACCGCGTTATTCTTGTAGTTATATTCGTTCTGTACTTTAATTCTGGTGTTCCACAGCACTGCGTCTACAGGGCTTCTATTTTTATAGATATTTATGACGAGCGAGCGAAGCACTAATGAGAATTTGAATACGAACTGATACATCAATCATAGAAAAGTTCTATCCAAAATAGAAGCTTGTTTACTGCTGATAATTTTTTTCCGTCTAGGACCGCACAGTCACCAGGGAGAGATACCCCATCATTACTGGTGGATGCAGAGGCAGAAGGTAGATATTGTAGGCAGTCACGCTCGCGCACGCACGCACATGCACACACACACATAACCCTAACCCTAACGCCAAAAAGGGGCTTCAACGAACGACGGCTGCCGTACCTCCAGCCACTGCGAATAATATTATAGTTAGATAATTTTAGTTGGTAATTTTTTTATTTTAGTAACCATAGTTATCTATATTAATTATTATTTTTATGAACCAGACCGACAGACACTGACTAAAGGCCAAGACACACTGCAGCGACAACGACCGACCGTAACGACAAACGACAACAGTCGTGGCGACTGGCGCAGCCACACTGCAGCGACAACGACCGACCGTAACGACAAACGACTTTTCAGAAAATTAGAAACTATTGTTTCCTATGAGCCATTGTACACTGACGCGACGACGACCGACGACCTTGTCTCTACGATGTTCCTATGCCGAGATCTAAAGCGATAAAAATCGAGTACTTCTAGGTAATCCTAGCACCATATCACCCAGTAACACGCCTCTCCCGCGTTTAGTGACTGCTAATGTTGCTTCCGGTCGCCGCTTGGAGCGCTGACTCGTTACGTCATAAGTTTAAGACTCGTTAAGTTTTACATGCAATGTTCGTGGATCAACAACGACAATAGAAAATGGCGCAGTAGGTGTCTACTCAAAGTCCCTTGCGCTTTGTTCATTCATCCATATGATTCATCTCATTTATCAATAAACGACGGAAACATACGAGCTTTGTCGAAGCAACATTAGCAGTCACTAAACGCGGGAGAGGCGCGAGTACCTAGAAGTACTAGATTTTTATCGCTTTATATCTCGGCATAGGAACATCGTAGAGACAAGCGGTTGATCTTATATTGGCTAGCTATGACTCCTGCATAATATTCCGGTAGAGAAGTATCAAAATAAGGTAAAACGAATTGCTGAAACGACACCATGGTTTTCCTATTTCAGCGTTGTACGCTCTGGGGTTAATGGGCTCTTGAATATATATATATTAGTCAGAAATAGCTAAACGAGCCAGGTCAAACAGAGGTCAGGGGAACATAGACCTTATCTGCCTTAGTTTAGCACCCCGGATTAGTTTAGTGCATATACGAAAAACACATTGCGGGGTCCCAAAATATCATTGACATTGATCCGTATATTTTTTTTTTACTTTAGTGAAATAGACTGCAGTGAAAATGAAGTGATGTCTGAACACAAAATATGAATTATAGACTGGCATCAGGTCAAATACACGTGGAAACATAACGCAGTCATCTAAGTGGTGTCACTGTGAGCATGAGCAATGTGCAGAACCGGGAAAGGACTAGATATTCGCTGCGATCAACACAGCGCGTTCAACAGCAGCAAGTAGCGAGTGGCAGTGTCGTGACTCGGACACGCCGTCGAGCGCGTGGAATGGAGGCGAGCGTGTCACAGGCTCAGACGCGGGGACGTCGCACTAGATCACAGGCTGGCCTAGACGGCGGCAGCAGCAGCGACGTGTACGACGTCACATCTCGTTCAGCAGTCCAGATTGATGAGAGCGACAACGATGATGAAACAATCAGCCTGGTCAGCTCGCAGAGTTCAACGGGACGGTCGTTGCGATCATCTCAAGGCAACCCGTCGGATCCTCAGTCTCCAGAGCGGACTAGTGAGAGAACTGCTAGCAGAAGCTCTGCATCTCGTAGGCAACCAATAGGGGTTAATGATGGCGACGGTAATGCTTCATTGCTGGCCGTTGTTACTGCCGATGACCAAAGTCTACAACAAGAGCCTAATACAGGTGTTGCATCATCGACACGCTCCCACGTGCCTGTAGCACCTGAACAGGTATTGTATTATGTTCCACATATAGGGACAGTGATTTTTCCGTTTCAAAAAATTGCCTTTTCCGTTTGGGAAAATCATGAATTCTGTTTCAAAAGTAAAGGAAAAATGGAAATTCCGTTTTGCCATAGAGATTGTACACACCAAAAAATGCAAAATTCCGTTTGCATATATTTGCATGAAAAAAAAGGTATTTGGTACAACCTTTGAAACCGAAACACAGGGCTACCAAAAGTCGTAATTGGAGGTCCATTCGCTTTCTGAAACTTGTCTGAACAGATCATTACCAATGTTATTCTCGACGGGTTTTTTGTGATTTTATTGAAATTTCCATGTTGTTAATACATTAAATTGCGTTTTTCCGCATTTTTCTGTTTGAAAACATCTTTTCCGTGTTTTCCGCAATCGCGGAAATTCACTGTCCCTACACATAGTCCAAATTACCCCAGGAGTATCTCTGAATCAAGTATTTTGAATCAGGTGCAGTGTTTGACACTCGGACCAGTCGAAGTTTATTTCTTCTGGCCCAAAATGAAAAGTGGTAGCCCAATTATTAGTTATTAGGGATTCACAGATTATTAGGGAGAGTAGGCGCGATGCGACCGGAACCGCGTCATAATGATGGCAGGCGACTACGTGAAGTACACGCGGGGAGAGGAACACACATACCTAGAATTTATTAACTGTCGTTTGCACTGCGGCGATTAAACTCGGAGCAGGAGAGCATTGGCTGTAAATAGTTTTCTACTCATTATCGTGCATTTCAGTGAGCTTTTTTTAGCCTTATTGTGGCATTCAGTGTTCTTTATTGATGCCTTTGGAATGGATTTCGGTGTTACTTAGTGTCTTTCGGTGTATTTTTGGTGTGTTAAGAGGCATTTCGTCATTTTTTACCCTGCCTTTTGTGCCTTTCAGTGTTTAATTAGACAGCATATTATGGTAAATTACCAAAAGGCACCGAAACGCAGAAAAATCTACCGAAACGCATTGAAAGATAATGAAAAATTCAATGAAAGATACGGAGAAATCAGAAAAAATAACATATATAGTTTCTATACGTAAATCGGGGTAAATACATTAAAAACGCATTATTTTATTGAAAATCCCCATATTTCCTTGTAAAACATCCAAGAGATGGCGCTGTGGCATGTAAACATTGGCTCCGAATTAAAGGGAGAGTTTACTCTAGGTTCTAGGGTTATTTTCAGCTAATTTAGGTTATAATTACGCTACATAAAAAGTTTCATGGTTCAATCATCATTCGAAATATTTTTTTTTAAATGTTTTAAAACCAACGACTACAGTTTGATTACAATGACGGTGGCGCCACTCAAAGCGCACGATCTGATAAGTTGCGCAAAACCACTTTCCAGCCAAGGGCTACAGACCGAGGGTGTTTCTTATTTATTCATTTAAAAGCAAAAGGATTGTAATATCTTATATAATAAACGACATATAGTTTCAGTTATAATATGGATAAATTTGCCCTAAAATGAATATCGTTCGGTTAAATAGCATCTATGTATAAATATAATTGCACTTTTGTGATTAGCCCTCGGTCTGTAACGTGCAAAATAAATTGTCAAATACGCAACTTTTTCGGGGTGGCAGCATGGTCAGTGGGGGTTTTTCGATCTGGTACCTGACACCCCAGGGATCAGATATCTATTTGCCGGTATTGCTATGAGGTGGTTTACAACCTTATACATCACTACACTCGAGTTAAAGCGTCTACGATACATAATTAAGTTGTTGCCAGCCGAGTTGGTCCTTAAGAGCTGACGTACTGCTATATCGTCCATAGGTGATTGTAACAAATCTTGCAGATCTGTTTTGTATCATTTCTAGCTTATATTTGTATTTCTCTTGGTGTGGGTCCCACACTGATGAGCAGTAATCCAGGCTTGGTAGTACTGTACACGAGTTTTGTACGCTCTTCCTTCATATAGCGCCTTTCGTTGTTTTTTAGGTGCCATTCGGTAATTAGACGGACCATGTTTTGCGCTGTGTTAACGCCGAACAGAAATTGTACTTGCCCAAAGATTTTATTTTGGGCCTGTAATATTTTGTTTTTGGTATTTTTTAATCGCCCAGCAGAGGTTTTAGTCGCCATTGGCGACCGGGCGACCGGCTGTGTCGAGCACTGCAGGTGATGTATTTTAATGAGTACCAGGACCTGTAATGTTTTTAACAAGCTCTTAGCACTGAGCTCAGTTGATAAGACAACAGGAAACATGCTTATAGAACCAAATTGGATTCAATTAAAGAAATTATCTGGCAGTGGCATCTCATTTAAAATGTACACATACTATGTTCTATGACATACATATATATATATATTCTAATCGACTTTCAAAAGTGGACTTTGAAACCAATTTGTTTGCAAGTACTTGTTAGCAAGTACTTGCAAGCACGTGGCAAGTACGTAGCAAGTACTTGCAAGCATTTGTTAGCAATGGTGTTTCACCTGTCTGCATTGGGTGAATTGACTATTGTGTAAAATTATTTCCTTGCAGGCTACTGAAAACATGCAAGACAATCCAGTGGTAACAGAAACGGCTAATTCGATACATGCTGATCAAAGTTCTAAGGATTTCCGTTTGCCAGCAAAAAGAAGCAAGGTTAATCTGACGGACTCTCTGACGGATGAAGAAGGCGAGGTAAACATTGTAAAATTCAGCCATTTATGGTGTTGTTCCTGTAGATTTGTACTGTACATAGATTGTCTCCAGAAATATTGTTTCTTCTGGAAACATTTTAGTGTGATGCTTATCATGGTTTCCAATAACTTTTGCCCACAGATGTTTTGTCACAAATTATGTATGTATAGCTGATACATTTGTATGTTAGCTTATTATGTAAGTAACTGCTCATCACACATGTATACATACATGCACACGACCACACATGCATGCATGCGTGCACACACAGACGCACATTTGTGATTTTAGCCAACTACATGGTCTTTCAATTTCCTAATCAATGTTCTCTGCTTAATTCACAGATGTGTACAATATGTTTTGAGCATTGGAATAATTCCGGAGAGCACAGAATAGCCTCCTTG
The DNA here is from genome assembly GCF_000485595.1 of Priapulus caudatus. Classification (NCBI taxonomy): domain Eukaryota; kingdom Metazoa; phylum Priapulida; class Priapulimorpha; order Priapulimorphida; family Priapulidae; genus Priapulus; species Priapulus caudatus. Next base: position 147,131 of record NW_014577717.1, read on the forward strand.
AAGTGTGGCCATCTATTTGGAAAGAGGTATGTGATTGGAGAGGAACAATAAATAACAATCAAATTTAAATTCTAGCAAGAATGTGGGCTTATTGTGTAGTATAAGCTTACAAAATCAGTATTCAAATGCTTAAATGATCTTGTTAATTTTACACCTACCATATACCTAAACATTGTTATTGCTTTGATTTTTAGTTGTATTTTAAAGTGGCTAAGTGGACAGGGAACCAAGTGCCCTCAATGTAATGCAAAGGCAAGAAAAGCCGATGTACGGGTAATCTACACAAAAACTCTAAAAGTAAGTAATAAATACAAAATGTACCAAATTGATTCCCACTCTATGTTATATTTTCAGTTCTGTGTTATAAAACATTTGAGTTTAAAAACATTCAATATAGTGATTTGTAAGTGATTTGTAAGTGATTAGTAAAAGAGATTTTCAATGTGTGTGAGACAGTGTATTATTTATGCTATATGAAAGATATGTTGCCAATCATTTAACAATCGATACTGTCATTAGTTTTGGAGATGTCGTCCAATTGCAGAACCTTAGTATTCCTTACAGAAGTATGAGACTATTGTTTGGTTGGTTTCATGGTGGCGATAAGGATTTGTAAAAGTGAAAACAACCGTTCTTGGTTAAAAACACATTGATAGGCTGTCGACACGACAGAGAGAGACAGAGCATTGAGCGAGCTAGTGACTGAAAGGGAGCAGCACCGGAAGGTAGAGCTAGATCTGGCCACGGCTCGGCTGCACTGCCAGCTCATGTCCGAAGAATGTCGTACACTGAGGCATGATCTAACAGCTGCCACAGCTGAGTTGGAAAAATACAGGTGGGAACAAAATTTAGCTGTTACTCTCCATAGTACTTGAGTGGGAAGGCCTTATCTATCCCATTGCATGTTTATCAGTATTTACACACTATGCATCAGGCAGTAGCAAAGCATGTAGTTCCTGGAATTCAGCGTCGATGCCAGTTCAAAATTTGTTCTATAAACTAATATAATAAGATTAGATAGTATCAGTGTTCTGAATTCATGGTAGTCCAGTGCGATTGGATTTCCTCACAGCTGTGTAGGTGGCAGCCAGTTTTTACTGTTACGCTTACTATGAAAAAGAAATTTATATGACAGAAAGCAGCATGCACAATATTTTTAATTGTGACATTGAAGGTAAGAATGAGTTAAGTTAAACCTAAAATATCAAAAAATGTCATAATTTGTCTGGACAAACAGCTAGAGCCTAGTGGATTTTAGGTTGTTCCTTGAACTTTTTTTTACATCTACATAGTTAAACTTAAACAAAATACAAATGCACAGTAATGGTGTTATTATGTAAGAGCATAAAGCTATTATACAGGAGTCTGTATCCATACAACACACATCACACTCCACATGGCTGGGTTTGCATCAAATTTTAATCTCCTTTGCATAGATCAGGGAAGCAACCCATGGATCGGCAACCTCTAGGGAATCTGACAATGGGAGAAGGCAAGACTTCAGCGTTCTCTTTGCTGAAGACACTGCAGCTGTGTGAGGCGGGCTGCCGGGTGTTGGCTTCATGCAACAGCATGAACATGCTGGCTGTGTCCCAGCCCTCCAACTCCGTTCTCTTTCCTGGGTTCGGTGTGAAAAAGGTAAAACCATCGAAATGGATTGTATCCCGTGTGCATTTGAGTGTTGTTTTGCCAGGAGATTTTGTAATTGTTCCTACGCCCCTTTCCATCCAATTGTTCCTGTGACAACTAGCAACGCCATTGTTTCTTGATGGTCTTTGTTGGTGAAAGACGTCGCCATTGTTCTTGTCAATTTTTTTCATGTCATCATATTCTTGTAGCAGACCTAACTGTTGCATGTCAGAGTGATAGAACTGAGCACAAGCCCAGTATAGCACGTGTAGGACTGAGATGATATTTTAATTACAATGCTTTGATATATTCATAATATTGTTTCTTTAATTTGATATGGCATATGCTATGAAAGTTGGTGGAATTGATGGTTAGAGAATGAAAAAATCGTATGGATACATGTAAAGGAAAGTGAATACATGACATCAGTACTATTGAACTGTACCATTTTTTTCAGATTTGCACACTGGAATTCAAGACGCGGGAATATGTGGCAGTGCACAGTAAGATGATACGCGACATCGCATTTAATCCAAGTTCACCAGATGGCCTCATGCTTAGTGCCAGTGTTGATAAGACTGTAAAAGTGACAAGCCTGCTCAGTAATACAATCGTTCAAAAGTGAGTGGTCATCTGCAATAATCTCTGCTTACATTCTATCAGCATATTTCACAGAAAATTTGGTTAGTATACTTTGTGTCAAGATTTCCTGTTAACTCTATCATTGGCCGAGCGGTCGCTAGCGAACCAGGCCGTCTCACTTTACTTTGACACACATTTCATGTGATTTGTTTATTTACAGTTCAAATCGTTTTGGCTTTTCGCTAGATGCTGGTAGTTTTTGGCTGGCCTGTCTGCCAATAGCTAGAATGTCATTTAGAATTTATCCGAGACAAACCGTGAGTGTCAGTTTCATGCGAAAGATAACTTGTAGCGCCATCTAGAAACGACAGCGTCAAGCTATTACCTGAAGATGTCAAACTGCAGGATAGCGACACCCCCTCCCCCTTTTCCGTCTCGCATGTAGTGACCTGATTATAAGACGGCAGCGCGCTGTAACAATATATAAAATTTTGCACAAGGGAGAGATAGTGATCCGCTAGGGGACGGCTCTGATTGGCTAATTTGGTCTCTTATTTAATTTTATTATTTTTGGCTAATTTTGTTTTATTTTAGAATTAGGGTTAGGGTTAGGGTTAACTGATTTCTATGTCCACAACACACTAATAATGCACCATCTAGCGGATCACTATCTCTCCCCTGAGACCTACTACAATAAATATATAATATCACCAACAATGTTTTGTAATCAAACATATGAACATACTGTTCAAGCACCACCTCTAGGTAAGCTGCAGGTATAAAAAATAGAAGGCCTCTCACACGTGGTGAAGTAATAAAGCTACCACACCTATGAATAGTGTTCCTGTTTCAATTACATGAGTTTGCAACACGCGCGTCTTTCAGGTAGATGCCGATTGATAACTTGTAGCGCCATCTAGAAACGACAGCGTCAAACTATTACCCGAAGAGGTCAAACTGGAGGATAGTGACACGCCAGGGCTCGAATTAAGCGACGAGAAGGGCAAGGCAATTTTCTTAGGGCATGTGAAATATCACCTTAAATTTTCTTTAAAATGGAAGGGCAGAGGCAATTTTAAAAAGGCACCAAGGCAACTCTCAAAATTTGAGAAGGGCACCAAGGCACTTTTGTAAAATAAAGGAAAACTCATAACAAATTAGTACATCAACATCGTCTTGCTTTTAATGTACAAAACAATATGCCCCCATGTAAGCTTACACCATAACACCGACCCCTGTACCCCCTCTGCTAATTGAAGTACAGTAACAAGAAATTTTACATGCCCGCTATCAGGAGCGAATAATTATCCGATGCTGTTATTATTCCCTCCTGCGACTGGTGATCGGTTTCAAGCTCATCATTGCAACTACAGCACGCATGCGCACGTGTTATGTTGACTCGACTAACAACGAAACTAGGGCAGTAGATTAAAGGGCACCGACGGCAATTACACAAAAGGGCAAGGCAGGTGACTGCCGTCGGTCGGGTTGGATTTTCAGGGGCAGTACGGCAATTGATAGGGGCACCGACGGCAATTGCCGTCGGTGCCGTCGGTTAATTCGAGCCCTGTGACACGCCCCTCCCCCTCTTCTGTCTTGCTCGTGGTGACCCGATTATAAGAAGGCAGCCCGCTCTAACAATATATATAATGTCACTAACAATGTTATGTAACTCGCCCTTTCCCGTCGTCCGTCTCGCTCGTGGTGACCCGTTTATGAGCCGGCAGCGCGCGTCTTTCAGCTACGATGCCGAGATGCCCGTGTGGAGCTGCTGCTGGAGCGCGGACGTGGCGACGTCGTTCTACGCGGGGCTGCAGAACGGCACGGTGCTCGTGTACGACACGCGCAACACGCGCACGCACTGCGAGCAGCTGAACACCGCCAGCAGCCGCTCGCCCGTCGTCTCCCTGCAGTACGTGCCCAGCCACCCGTCGGACGACTTCAGGTAGGTAGGCTTTGCGCGGGTGTGGGCCGACTTCAGGTAGGGGGCGGTGCAGGGGCGTGGCCGTGTGGGCGTGGCCAACTTTAGGTAGGGGGCGTTGCGGGTGCGTGGTCACGCAAGTTTGGGACGACTTCAGGTAGGGGGCGGAGCGTGGGCGTGGTCGGGCGGGTGTGGAACGACTTCAGGTAGGGGGCGATGCGTGGGCGTGGTCGGGCGGGTGTGGGACGACTTCAGGTAGGGGGCGATGCGTGGGCGTGGTCGGGCGGGTGTGGGACGACTTCAGGTAGGGGGCATCATGGGGGCGTGGTCACGCGGGTGTGGGACGACTTCAGGTAGGGGGCGTCATGGAGGCGTGGTCCTGCGGGTGTGGGTAGACTTCAGGTAGGGGGCGATGTGTGGGCGTGGTCAGGTGGGTGTGGGACGACTTCAGGTAGGGGGCGTTGCGGTGGCTTGGTCGCGCAGGTGTGGGCTGACTTCAGGTAGAGGGCGATGCGGGGTCATGGCCGCGCAAGTGCAGGAAAATGGTGAAGCATTTGATTCGCTTACAACCGGTTCGATACGAGTTTTATTGATGTCAGAGAAAGTATACTCAACATGAGGAACGAGTATACATGTCTATAATTAATTTAATATTTGATAGCTAAACTCAAGTTTAATTTACATAGGCAAGGCGGACTTTTGGTGGGTCAGCTGAACAAATACTACTTTTATGAGAATCGACCGAATGGTATATATCGACCACATGTACTTCCTATGGATGGTGAGTACTAACATTTTCATATGTTATTTCAAGGAGTAATAATTTTATTAACTTCTATATATAAAATCATAATAAATTACTGTAGTCCTGTAAACAGATCATATGCTGTGTATAGTATCATGGTAAAGAGTAGAGGTTTCTACTTAGTTATATATATATGCATTATAAATATGCACGCACGCACACACGCACGCACACACACATATATATTAGATCTTACTGCTATTTTACAGGAAATCTTACATGTATGTGCTTTCAACATTCTACGAGGAATTTCCTGGCATCATTTAGGCCCAGTGCCAATCGGCCAACAGTCAGGCATGTGGTATGTACAGAAATATTTCTTCAAAACTACCAAGCAAAAACAGAAACTTGCATCTCATTCAATTGTTTGAACGTTAACAATATTTCACTGTTGAATGGTACATCTACAGTACTAGGAGAGCAAATTAAACATGTAATTAATTTTCTTTAAAACGGTAGTGTACAAACGTGAGCTTTTTGCTAGACTTGTTGATGGAAGAAAATATCTGTAAACTGCCAATAGGGGTGTGATTCGGAATGGCAGAATAATTACATGCCCAAACTCATTTTGCACGCAGAGAGGGCTATATATTCTAGAGCCTGGATATAGAGTACTTGTACATGTTGAAATAATGGGGAAACAACTCTGCTTAATACTGATCATTCTAGTCTTGAAAACCAAAGAAAAACTAAATAGGGACCAGCTTAATTCGACACTGGACATCAGTTAGCCACTTTGACATAATTTTGCTCCAGTTCCGACTAATATATAGGTTAATCCAGAGCCATGGATGGATGTGGCTCCATATCTCTTGTATATGGCTCTGAGTTGACCCACGCCCAGTAGCGCCAACCTTGACTGACCGCCACTACTAACACGGGGATTCAATTAACGTATAACACCCGCCTGTAAAAAGTCACGTTTCGTGTCATTCGCCGAGTGTTGGTCAGACGTTTGCATTCTCTTGCAATAGCTGTGCGAGTTGGCTGCTAACAACGTGAGCGAGGATGTGTCGGTGGTCGACACGGTCGTCACCTGCCATCCCGTGCAAGTGTTCACCGCGGGCACGTCACAGAAGATGCTGACTAGGTCCTGCCTCGTCGACATTCCCACGGAGAAGAGACTGTTCGCGTGCGCCGGCGACGAGTCGTCCTTGTCGGTGAGTTGCGTTGCGCGTAATAAAATCGCTAAAACATGTAAAAGGGGGTAAAGAGTTTGTGATTATCTCACATTTCTAAATGTTTACTCACACTGCAAAAAATAATTTGGGTCTCATTAAAAATAGTATTGACGCTGTATTTTCGTTAACAAGAATTACATGTATAGTATTATACACTGACGTGCACACTCACGAGTTCCTTTACTGTTACAATATTAGGTCAGGTGTATAATTTCGTTACCAAAAAAATATTTAGTTCAAGCACTCATCCGAATAAGTACGTATCTATTTAGTTAATGTGTAATAATATATGGCTGATAATTGCCATGAAAACTATGTGCAACGGTCTCCACTAACTGAAGACTGATGATACTTCAGACTCAGGTGTGGGACACTGCCACGGGCAGAGTGTTGTCCAAGTTACCGTCCAACCTGCCAGTCATCGACGTTTGTCCTGTTGAGACACTGGACGGCTGTCACCTGGCTGCATTGACAGACAAGTATCTGCAAATATACAAGTGGACATGATGTCAATGCACTTTTGTAAATGCAGTGTTGACAATCCATGTTACTAATGCTCAAGACTGTAGCCTAATAGGGATTCATTTAGGCTTGCCTTGCCTGTTTTCACCGACTGTGCACATCTTATTGAGTACTCGTGTCATGCCTACTGATGTACTATGATAGTGTTGTCACTGTCGCTTTTTCAGATTTTTCAGATGACTAATATTCCAAAGTTTCCATGTCGAGTTTACAATATCTGATATTTTATTCGTGTGACATGCCAGATTTATCCCCGTACACCATACTTGCCCACTGAATAGAAAGTATATTAGAAAAATTTGGCTATTTTTACAAGCAGTCGCGAAAAACAGATTGTATAAATGTACTAAATACAAACGTAGTGCATATTATATCTAACAACCATGCATGATTTGGAAATAGAATACCTTGTAAGAAAAATGTGAAAAAACGTGGAACGATGGAGAGTAGTTAATTAACCTAGCTGAGCATTAATTGAATTCGAGCATTAATAAATGTGAATAACTTTTAATATTAATTAATTTAATAATAATAATTATGTTAATGTTGCACTGTTTTATGTATTGTAATTTGTATATGCTCTAACAGAAGGATTGTTGAAATTGCTCCGCACACTCACTGTAAAAATGCATAGTCTCTCTACACGAAAGTGGATACGTAGCTGTCGTGTAAGCTGAGTCATAATATTGTTTACTCTGTAAAGCCTATACTATAAGTAAATAAACTATTATTTAAACCATGTTCTCTGCTGCATTGTTTGTAATAAATGCCCGATAACCAATGCGTGTGTGCGTACGTGCGTGCGTGCGTACGTGCGTGCGTGCGCGTGTGTGCTGTGTGTTTTTGCGCGCGTGTGCGTGTTCCTGCGTGTGTGTGTGCGCGCGCCCGTACTCACACGTAGGTTACACGTATTTGTTTTTTTTGCGTAATTATTCCGCTTATGAACCTATCAGTTACACATCTGGAGGTCTGCTTTCGCGCGCCGGCAGCAGTAGTGACAGTTAGACTGACAGTAGTTATATATATCGTTGACGGAATGATGTCTGCACGTAAATTATGGTCTTGCTATTTTTGTAAACGTGAATGTTTTAATGTTTTGTAGCCTATATCCAAGTCTGTCAGTCGGTCTGTCGGTCTGTCCGTCTCTCTCTCTCTCTCTCTCTCTCTCTCTCTCTCTCTCTCTCTCTCTCTCTCTTTCATACTGAGGTTCGTCATCACACGTTCGCTTTCTATGTATGAAGCCGTCATTGAATTACTCGAGGTAGGGTGACTAGGTTATCTAAGTTTATCTATACTTTGTTTTAAATATATTTTATCTTGGTTTCGATTGTCGATTTGCTATTATGTATCAGCTTGATCGCTATGTTGCCCTTCACACGTCCTACAAATATCCAGGCCCGAGTGAGCATATATAACTCATTCGTTTCATGGTATTATCACAATACATGGACCGGGAAGTCTGAACTTAGTTTCCGCTCAACGTGTGATAACAAAATAAAATTTTGAAATAACTTATAATATAGGCACAACTCATCGAGTTCTTAATAACTGCATTGTTATACAATGTAATATGAAGTGTATCAGGAGTTTGCCATAGCGACCTATTTATGCTGTCATATATTAACCGTAGTCATGCACTAAATTGAAGCCTGATATCAAAACTATGCACTTAGTTTTCGTACATGATGTACTTTAATTCGTCCTCTTTAACCTTGCATCGGGTATCTATAAAAATATCCCAAATGTGTATGCGCGTTAGGGTGAGTCACATCTACCTACAGTCTAAAGTCTTCAACCATAAGCTCTGAATGTCAACCAAACACGTTCATAAATACAATTTTAGGCACTGACATCTATTTCAGTGACATAGCCTTCTCACAAGAGCACACACTATAGTTTGTACTTCGGATTCCTCAACCGTGTTGCGTTTAAACAATCGATTAAGTTTATCACAGATCAGCAAGAAACATTCGAAATTTGTCGCAAACATCTTCACACCCGCACGTTTTATGAGTCTTTCCGATGTTACAGCATCGTATTTTCGTACAGATTCTGGCAATTCATACACGTATTGCACCAACGCATACAACTCATGATTAGCTCGCACCATGCGCCTCTGGGCTGTTTAATAAGTTACGCGATCTGTCGTATATAAACTTCAATGGTTCGTGGTAGAAAGTTAACCAGAGATGTCGCCATTACACGCGCCTGTGTTTACAGCTGATCCTGATCACGTGCATGCAGCGCTGTTTGACATCCCTGATTTACGAGGCATCTAGATAAAAAGTTAGTAACACGCCGAGATTCGAGTAATGCGTTATTTTTCGTACTTTATCCGACGGCGTGTATCCTTGAGAGAGCTTAGAGGACGGGCAAAGTTTATTTAATCTTCAATAACATTAACATTGATTTCATAGTAGATACACTTGCGTCAATACCGTGTCCGTGTCTACGTACATGTTTATATGTACATATATGTATATATATATATATATATCACTTGCGTCAATACCGTGTCCGTGTCTACGTACATGTTTATATGTACATATATGTATATATATATATATATATTTATTTATTTATGTATATATATATAATTAGAATAATGTAATTTCAAATGTGAAAGCACATCAGACAACAGGTAACATAGTGATATACGTGCATGTGCGTGTCACGACCGAACATTTTCTGTTTCTTAAACATTTCTTCTCCGCAAATGAGTGGGTTGTTATCGACTTCGCTGACTCATTTGATTCCAATCATCTTACGCTGAATGTCCTCTCGGCTCCCGTTCGGTGGTATTCTGCGCGAAGAATAAAACGCTTAACTAACGTCAGATATGCGATAGCGCTATAGTCGGTTTATCGTTATTGTGCGTCACTCGCGTGACAGATCGAGACTTTAGATCGTTGTCATGTTTTTTCGCAAAGTTTTGCAGCTACCGCACGTTTGCTGATAGTCAACGGAGTGCACCAATAACTGTCGACGTTGTGAGAATATGTACCCAATAGAATTGCCAGCTGACTGTCACGATGTGTGTGTGTGTGTGTGTGTGTGTGTGTGTGTGTGTGTGTGTGTGTGTGTGTGTGTGTGTGTGTGTGTGTGTGTGTGTGTGGGGGTGTGTGGGGGTGTGTCAGTCATCGCACGCACCTCCCTGTCGTATAACACAGCCGGAACACGCGGGCTAACTTCATATGCACACTTTCTTCGACACGCTGGGGAGAACATCGAGTGTATCACTGTCTGAGCGGAGATCATGTAACACCGCCTCTGGAATGTTTTACTCGCGAAAAACGTGCTCTGCGACCTTCAAACAGACGTTTCGGACTTCCTCTCTCGAACAGCTCTCGTGCGCGTGGAACAGCTTTCGTTAGTAGTGTTAGATGCAGGTGTATCAACATTATGAAATTCTGCGCGGTCTTTGCTTACCGCGGGTCACGGAGCAACTACAACATTTGAAAACCGCCTGACTGACATCTGTTGTTTACGATATACACATCGGTGGAATTCTCGTTTCGCGTCCATCAGAGGGAATAATTTTAATCTGTTCTTCGGAATTGGACGGACCAGAGCGATGTCAATTTCATCGGAATAGTGAAGCGAATCAACTACCTGTAAATTTGTAATGCAGACAAACGCGCATATCTGGTGGAAATCTGACAAAGGAGAAAGTAATGTAGATCGTCTATCCAGACACAGCAGTCTTAAAGCGAGCCACTTGAACAACTGCTCATATAAATCTACTGCGTTCTCGACATTGCTGTTTCGAAAAGAAATAATTCCAGCCAAGATGGAGACGGTCTCACAGAGTATTGGCGGCCAACTAGAGCGCGAATTCTTAGACTCATTCAACTTCGACCATCTCTACCTAGATTTAGGAAGAGCCGTGACACCAGGCTGCGATCCACCCGTGGCAAAGAGCGTCCCATCCAGCCCGATCCCGGACATCGGTACGCTCGTCGGCACACTGAACGTCGCCACTGCCGACTCAACGTGCTGCATGCCTCCTACAGGCGATGACAATACGCGTAGCTGGCCGCAAACGTACTGCCAGAGAGACTGGGGTGCAGGTGATCGGAACAATCGCGGCATGGATTGCTACGCGTCCACAGAGATTCACAGCTCCCCATTCAGCGACGGCTTCTTCTCGAACAAAGCGACGACGTCGCCGAGCTACCAGAATTCGACGAGCGACGTCAACAGGCAGACGGAGACGCACGGCGACGCGTCGTCGTCGTCGTCGTGCAGCGACGAGTATCGCCTCGTCATGGCAACGGGCGTAGAAGATGCTCAGCTTCTTCATCTCTCCGTCAAGGACTTGAACAAGAGGCTGATCGGTAAGCCCCGCGAGGAAGTGATGCGCATCAAGAAGAAGCGACGCACGCTGAAGAACCGAGGCTACGCACAGAGCTGCCGCTCGAAGCGCGCCCAGATATGGTCGACGCTGGAAGAAAAAATCTCCCAACTCGAGGTATAGAAAGGAACGTGCATAGTGTATCATAATGCATGTGTGCATAACGTTCATTGTGCAATTAAGTGTTACGTTTTCTTACTCGATCAATGTTTCATATTTATACGGATAACACGTGATAAATTTCAAATGAATTTTCATTGATTTACATCAAATCATTTGTACCGTAGGGAAATCACTCTGGGCCGCCAGCTCGCTCGCCCTGTCGCTCGCTCATTTACTCAATCACTCACACTTGCTCTCGCTATCGCTGACTCAGTCGCTGAATCTCTCTCTCTCTCTCTCTCTCTCTCTCTCACACACACACACACACACACACACACACGCACACACACACACACACACACACACACACGTAATACACGCACACACGCGCGCGCACGCACGCACGCACGCACGCACAACGCATGAAGCGAACACGCAAGTTTCGTTTTGTTGCCTTAACTTTTGTTTTGTTGCCTTAATTGTTTTGTTGTTAACTCTATTACATTCCATACATACGGTTTGGTACAAGGCCTATAGATAAACATTGGTAACATAGGCCTTGATAAACCTTGGTAACATAGGCCTAAACATAGGCCTAACCTTAGGCATAGGCATAGGCAATAGGCATAGGCATAGGCATAGGCATAGGCATAGGCATAGATAAACATTGGTAACATAGGCCTTGATAAACCTTGGTAACATAGGCCTAAACATAGGCCTAACCTTAGGCATAGGCATAGGCAATAGGCATAGGCATAGGCATAGGCATAGGCATAGGCATAGATAAACATTGGTAACATAGGCCTTGATAAACCTTGGTAACATAGGCCTAAACATAGGCCTAACCTTAGGCATAGGAATAGGCAAAGGCATAGGCAAACATAGGCATAACCTTGGTAACATAAACCTTGGTAAGATAAACCTTGGTAACATAGGCCTATAGATAAGTGTTTATCTATAGGCCTTGGTTTGGTACGGGTCTGTGGCGACACCTCGTGTCACTTTTACAAGCGTTAGTTCAGCTAGAATTGACGTTTATTCAAATTAGTCTCTGTATGATCGCTATCGTATCTTGACCCGCTATTTATGGCACAGTGCATATACAGTCTCTTAATTACAATATCACTGAATTATGTTTTAGGATCGTCTGATATCTTCCGAGAAAAAAAACCAACAACTCATTCAAGAGCGAGATTATTATTACAGCCAATGGCGGAGATGCTCTGCAAAACCACAAACTAGTTTCCCGTGCTCGATTACTGAGCGTCCCTGTAACAGTCCTGCCATCTATAAGACCACAGCAGCCATGACTGTTCCTAGCGCATCCTTTATTGTGTGATTGGCTTCTATTTTCAAGCGCACATTAATTAATTATGAGTTAAATACATGAAGTATACTTATATGTGGCGCTTAATTAATGGCGGTAAAATATGCGTTCGTTGCACCGAAATTTTGTTTTCAGTTTGAAAAATTGTGGTAGAATCATTCAAAATTGAGGCATAGCAAAATATATTATTATATATAGCAAAAGTTACCATTATTGATATTTTACTTCGCTGGTCTATAATGTAATAGGTTTACACCACGTATATATGTATATAATGTATATATGCGTGTTAAAAACATTACTAACACTCTATAACATTTTCTAACAAAAGAGAAATAATGCAATATTTATAGCTGTCTCCTGTAAGATGTCTGAAGCAACTAAGAACTTGAGAAGCCGATAGGTTTACAGGGTCAGTAAAATGTAAACGCGTAAATTTCCGGTTTCACGTTGTACACTCATGTAATGAATAATATAAATATTTATATTGTATGCCTCATCATGTGGTTGGTTGTGTGTTTATAGCAAAGTTAGTATTCTGGCGACTGATGCAATATCACGTTGAATCAATCGCGTTATTTTACGACACGATCTTAAGCAGTTTCGCCCTACCTTACTGTCATTTTCCATTTCGCGGTCATTTCCGCAACGTAGGCGAGTAATATATATATATATCAAGAGTGGATAATAGAGATATATATATATACACACACACATACAAGTGACTGTACTTCCCGTGCCGCTGACGCGGCCCTGAAACTTCCTTTGTATATTGTAACATGGGTTGCAATGACCGGATTCCGGTTGGCAACTTAGTATGCAATACGTGGGGGACAGGCGAGGCGGGACAAGTCGAGCGTGTGTGAATGTGTGTATGTGCGCGTATATGTATGAGGGACGGAGATGGCGTAATACCTCCCGAATTCGCTCCTTTTTACGTTAACAATCTGATTAAACATCGGGCAGAGCGTCTGACTACGTTCACGATCGTCCCGTCTGCTGCCATCGCTGCAAGTGCTGCCAGTGTGCGTTGCCTACACGATTGTCGTCATATAGCTGTTATAGGTTACGCCAGGTGGCTATATTGAACCTAGCGCTGATCGACTGAAATCCCGTTCAAACTCGGTTGTTTTTCCGGCGGATACGTTTGCACTCATATCCGCCACGCAACGATCAGTCTGATCTTACAAATAGGAACACGGATCCTACCATAAACGCACGTGGCGCAAAGCAGCATTCGTGGGGATGACGTAAATCCGAGACGCTGGTGGTACCTGACAGTACCGCAGAGCGCGGCGGGCCCGTTCTATTCCTCACGCCGAGTCTGCATTCACAGAGAGTCGAGCGAAGAAGATAGTGAAGTATGCTCGCGAAATGAGCGCCAAGGTGCAGCTGCGTCGGTCCGTGGCTCTCCCGGCTGCCGAGCCAGAACTCGTCAAGCAGGGATGGATGGAGGTGCACAAGAACAAGGTGATGGGTCAGTGGAAGAGGCGCTACTGCATACTGACGTCGGACGCGTTCGTCTACTTCAAGGTGGTCATCAACTGGCTGAGCGCCGACGACCGACGCACGAAGCCGTGCAGCGAGGTGCGGCTGACGCACGTCGACATGGTGACGCAGCACGTGAGGAAGACGAACGTCATCACGCTGAAGCTGGACAGAAAGAAGCTGACGCTGAAGGCCGACACGGGACACGAGCAGTGGTTCAGCGCCATTAGCAACGCGGTCGCCGCCAGCAGGCAGCACCAGCAGGTGCAGAAGGAGTTCTCGCGCGTGTCTCGGCAGCTGGAGAGCCGCGGAGAGACCGTTCTCAACATCCGCAAATCGATGATGGTGGGCAACATCGACGTTGTGCACGAAGAGGCGGCAGAGCCCGAGAGCAACGCACTAGATTTAGGTGAGCACACTCTGACATCGGAGACAATGTCGGATACACGGTCTTCGAGTTGCCATGTATTTGGTTGCCATTACGAATACGGCACTGCAGATAGGGGCGTGCTAAACATGATTATCTATCAGATAATATATAATATATTATATTCAAATTAAATCGTAAGGGAAGTTAAATTCTCAGTGGGCGTGCGGTAACAGTAACGTTTGATGTGTTCTAAATATGGGTTGATAATATGCATGCATGCAGTAGTCTGGACTCGTACGCACAACGAGAAGCGATTAGCCCAACCCATATTATGCGTACGGGGATGGCTGCGAAACTAATTAAACTCGACGGCACAGGTTCTTGCTCATTTAAAACATGATGCTAGGTAAAGAGTCAATAGCAAAAATCTAGAAGCGGCGGCGGTGAGAACTAGCGTACATGTTCGCGTCTCACACACGCAGCACACGCACGAACCACACACACACACACACACACACACACACACACACACACACACACACACACACACACACACACACACACACACGACACACACACACACACACACACACACACACACACACACACACACACACACACACACACACACACACACACACACACACACACACGACACGACAC
>NW_014577717.1:163508-174088 GCF_000485595.1 Priapulus caudatus
GTATATATATATGCAGGGTATTTGAGAGACAGTGTGGACCTGGATGACGAGCGCGTGGGATTTGGAAGCTTACAGCCCAAGCAGCCCGGCTACGCATCGGCTACACCCGCGGAAGTGCATATTGCAGGGAACACGCCGAAGGTGCAGAAAGGTACCAGTGATTTACAGTTTCTGCGAGAGAAAATAGACGCCCAGTTCAAATGCTATAGCAATTAGCACGGCGCGCAAGTACCTTTCAAATGTTGGATTTAAAAAACGCAATATCATTTTGCAACTGCATTTTGCATTTTGCAACTGCATGTTATTCCGCCGTGATACAGTGTTCCCGAATTTATCGGGACAGGCCAGAAACCACGAAAATGCCCCGATCAAGCGTTAGTCTCGATTAAGCGGTGGTCCCGATTAAGCAGTGGTTCCGCGTAAAGCGTGAACACATAGCAATGCACATAATGATTGTTTGTTCAAAGACGTCATGTAAGCGATGTGACGTTTATGCGATACCCGATAAAACGGGCCCCTCTGTATTCCTAACGTGCGGCCATGCGCGCACACGCTGAACGTAGCATAGGTACGTGATACACAACCGAGATGAGTTCAGTCAGCACTCACTCGCGCATTTAATCAATGCCTCTGTGTACGCGTGATTAGATTTTATAACATGCCCAGGTAATATCAAGAATTCTATCACAAAGGTCGTTGCTTGTCTTCCACCAGCGCGGCTTATGGGCCGGTCATCGAGCGATGCAGTTACCAAACTGCGTAAGAGCCCAGACGTGCGCCGTCACAACACCAACCCAGAAGACGTGAGGCGACCGGACCCGGAGCTCGTCCGCTCGACGCCGTGTGTCAACCTCGCCTCCATCGATAGCGAGGAAGGACAGCTGGACACGTCATCGCGAGAGTGTGACGACGGCTATATGTATGAGCACGTGCCAAGCACCGAACTTTAGGCTCGCCGGTGACTGCATGTAACCGCTAAAGATTTAGGCAATATCGTAGGTGTTCTTCCAACGATCAAAATATCAACAACATCTCTGTATCAGCAGCAGTAGCTTTGCGTATGTTTGTGAAAAGCATGCACTTGTTCATGTAATAATTAGAAGTTTTGTGCGTAGAATCGAGCTGGCCGGGTTTTCACCAAAAGACGCAATAAGAAAAATAATAGGAGTCTCCGAATTCGTGGGTTTATTAACACATTTCATTATTTATTTTTTAAGCTTGAATTCATAGAACAAATTGTGCATGCATCTTACACAGACAGACATTTATAAAGCATGCGTTTTATGCAAATTTGGCAGTAAGTACAAGTACTGTCACACGCTGTTCATCATTGCCATACGACTACAAAAATATCACCCATTTACATTATCACGTATAATCATGTCACCAGTTGTCTGCTAACTAGATGTAAACAGGTTAGTTATCCTTCTACTTCTAAAATCGACTAACTTTACATGCATATAGCTTCGGGTAATGAGAAAGTATTATCATGACGGGGTGTGAAACGTGAAGGTTTCGTCGTAATTTAATGACCATAGCTAGGGCTCTTCATAAATTGTCACTCACCTCAGTATAATTCAATAAAGGAAATGGACGGATTGATATACACACTTCTATATGATTTATACATAGTTGGACTAGCAGCCTTTTGAAATGGGCGTCGTGATTTGGTGGCCTACAATAACCAGTAGAACATTACCTAGACAAGCACATCTACATTTTAAGAACAGATTTTTATTTTTAAATGTTAAAAACTCACTATCTATAAATTGGGAATATGGGAATTCAATACATTGTAGTTATCAGAATAAAAACTGAATATTTTTTAATAACAGCTTAATTGTACATGCATACAAATTTAAAGACATATAAGGAATGTATACTAACAACAAATATAGGTTCATTCATTCCTGTACTAAGTGGACAGGAAAACGACTCAACCTAAATGACGGGTAACAAGTAACTCACAACAGCATAAAAAATTAGGAGCCAGGAAACACACTGTATGCAATGTCCAGCACATATTGCATTAAGAACCTAGATATTAGTTACGCGGCACATCAACGTGCACTACGCCTTTGCTCTGGAAAAAATCTCATAGCTATAGAGCCGCACAGCAAGATGCCGTATGTAGCGCCACCTAGTAGCGGGAGAGAAACAAGGTTCTCAGTCCGTGCAAGAGTCTGACCAACGACCGCTGACGTTCGCTGCAAGCCAAGTGCACATAACTTCGTCAGAAATAGAGCTTTGCCTATATTCAAAGAATTAATAAATAAGCACACATAAAAAGAGAACATTACACTGAATAATTAACTGAACAAGTAAAAAAAGCTTTATGTAAACTGATATATTAAGTGTGAAACCATTGCTGGTCAATCTATATGCAGATCAATGGCCATGCAGGTAGGCGTTCTCGTTTCGACACGATAGACAAGGGAGAGAAGACACCTGTGCACCTACCAACATGTTTAAGAGAAGTTGACCTGGTTATGTCGGCTGTAAGCATTCCAGAATAAACTGCAAGACCATAGCCGATTGGCAGATGGGTAATGGCTACATCCAAGACACCACCGTTGACATGCCATGCCTGAAAACAACATAGAAACACGTACAATGTATAGAACATATTTGGCTTAATATAAATATTCTTGCACTCTTGCACTTGGAAGGCAGATGCAATTGAAGCCTTGCACATTTTTTAAATCGAGAAATCAGTGTGTTATCAATTTTTCAAACGACTATAATATTACCATAAAACCAGTCTCGGTTTATCCCATTTCCATATCCATACATGCTGATTTATAAAACTACCTTTAACTGCCAAAGCATGGTCCCACACACCAATTACAACAAACCAAGCTTGAAGAGTAACGTAAAATACTCTATTGCATGTCGTCATGATTGTAATGCAGAACTAGCATAGATTTGCTGCTCTGCACACACCTAGTATACATGATGAATAAATCTAACTGTATTGAATACATTCGCAAGTTTTTAACCTATAAACAACTTGTTTATGTGTTAACTGTAGCCACGTCACGTTTGTAATGACTATTTTAACTAATTTTGATATTATTTTAGTCAATAAACGTACTGTCAGTTTTTATTAAATAAGATTAAGGTAGACAATTATTTATGCCACTAATTATTATTATACAATTTTTTCTAGTTAATTTGGCAATATAGATACCAAATGCTATTGATTGTAGCCGATTGTAGTATATGTTCATCTTTAGATTGTAATGTCCGCCCAAATCAAATGTTCATTTTACGTACAGTAGTGCACTCTAGGGAACAAGATGTGCCCATAGATTTATGTATATTTCTACTGCCAGCCATAATCTGAATATAAATAGCCACGTTTTTGATCATGGAATATAATAATACAATTTAAATCACACTGTAATATGTACGTCTTTAATCAGTATACTACGTTAATATAATAAGATCGGCACCTACAGCACATTACTACATCTTCAATATTTTCCGTTGGAATCAAAGAAGCTTGTCTGGTTACTTTTTCCATGTATACTTGCACATGAAAACACTGTAGGCTATATGGTTATCGTTGGCCCGAGTTATTTTGTATCAAGTGCATTGATGTGTGTCAGGAATAAATGACTATAACAGATAGTTACCATCCTGATGAAGGTACACAGCAACAAAATATAGGAAGTATCCACGATGCTCCTCTCACCAACTATAATAGCCAGCATAGGAAGTGTTGATGTCGCTATCTATAGCAATAGATTGTAGTAAAATATGTATGACAAGGATAAATTGATATATATGCAATAACAATAAGTGCTGCATGCACACACCAATACACAGACACTTGTGGAGCCCTGACTATTTAGCACACCATTACTTAGTCAACAATCAAGGACAATAATTAATTAAGGCTTCTCGCCACCCTGTCTGTTGTTTCATTTAGTATTTTCTATGTTGTGGTGATATCTAAGGTATAAAGTGTTGAAATAAACTTTCATGGATCATGTTTTGCATGGAATAAATGAGTTAAACAGGGCCCCTCAATCACACACTGATAACGCAAATTTAACTATCGCACTGGTATCTATGTGAGAACAGTAAATAATAACAAGAGTAGATAATAACCAATGTCTCATATGGTAATGGTTAACTTACCACAAACACGAAACGGTGGCACGAAAGTAGCCAGGAAATAACACCAGGTTCCAGATCATAGTGATGATAGCAGAATACTGGAAATGTTACTAATGCCAGCAGGATGGGAAATTCTGTAACCTGTTTCAGTGCCAGATTACTAAAGGCAGTCGTTGTATTTGGCTGTACTGAAACAGCAAATAATAATGTGGTAACCTTTTAATCATTTTCAAAGATGATGTGAACAAAAATAAACAAGCTGAGTCACAATATGCTTTTATAACTATAACACAATTATTAATCTTATAACTTATGTGGCTGCAAAAAAACCTTGCATTGTTTTTGGTTTAGAGCATATCTCACGAGAGTAGAGTCATAGAGTAAAAACCATACTTCAGGGGTGTATCCAGGATTTTTTCTGGGTGGGTCGTGATCATAATTTTTTGGACCTTTTCACAATGAAATAACAGCAAGATGTGATTAAAATGTCAATACAATTTAATTAAAACAAAAAAATTTTGTTAAAAAAAAAATTTATCAGGTTTTTAAAACAAAAATTTGAAGTTTTTTGATCAGTTTTTTGAAAAAAGTTTTCTGACTCAGTTGAAAACAATTTTTTGAACTCTTTGTCTTGTCTTTGTCTTGATCTTGTCTTGTCTTTGTCTTTGTCAGTCTTTGTCTCTTTTTTAACTCATTTTTTTTAAACAAAAGATTTTGTTTAAAAAAAAGGCTCAGTTTCAGAATTGCTGGAATTGGGATAGATTTACGTCACGCAATTGGCAATGTCTTTGGACTCATTACTGGTACCTGATCAATTATGCTTTTTCATTTATGTCATTGTGAAAAGGCCCTCGAAAAAAATGTCTTTGGAAAAAATGTGGACCTTTTAAAATTTTGGGGGGGTCGTACGACCCTCACGACCCCCCCTGCATACACCCATGTACTTACTAACTGAAAATCAAAGTTGTCTGCTGAGCAGTGCTGCCACAGCAAAAGATATTTTTACCCAGTTGATGAGGCCAGTATATCAGATCTGGTAGAGTGTAAAACTAGCTAAAACTAGCTAAAACTATAGCTCCTGCTGCATTTCTTAATTTCCTGCCAAATCTCATAACAATTAATCTTAGACATATATTATATAATAGAACCGATTTAAGTGTCAATTAATTTGTTACCAGTTGGTTTGGCTATATTGTTGTTTGAATGCCATGAATTTC
This sequence comes from Priapulus caudatus, assembly GCF_000485595.1. Classification (NCBI taxonomy): domain Eukaryota; kingdom Metazoa; phylum Priapulida; class Priapulimorpha; order Priapulimorphida; family Priapulidae; genus Priapulus; species Priapulus caudatus. Next base: position 168,851 of record NW_014577717.1, read on the forward strand.
AGTCAATCACTCTGGATTCCGATTATGTGTGGGAAACTGTGATTAGTGACGAGGGTTATTGGATGTTTGACGCAATGTCTAAGTTATAGTTTATTAATCGAGACTATAGTAGGTATAATGAATTCTCTCCCTAGAAATAAAATGTGGAAGACTTACCCTAATATTATTTACTCTTGATTTAACATATAAAAAACAATTTTTGCCTCGTTGTTTGGGCAACACTGAGTTTTGTTGACCTCAAAAATCAATGTTACTTTCGGCCTGCATCACTCTTGGGTAAAATAGATTTTCTCAGTCCAGCAAACTCCAACTTTATCTTGCAACTAGACAATAATTGTATAGTAATAATACCTATAGTTATATGTATCAAAAGTCATTAGGACTTATATTAATTTTCTTATGTTTTCAATGATATATGACTTTACTTACCCTGAGTTTGATCATTGTAATGCCCTTTTTTTCTATTTAGATATGGCAGAAATACCACAGTTAGCACAAGGCTCATTGCAGACACAATAGCAGCCACTTGTGCCATGGGTATGTTTGACCTAAAGATACAACACCACTAGCAATGTCACACTGGAATTAATTTTATAATTTTCTAGGGCTTAAATTCTAATGTAACATTTAAGTCAGCATAAGGCCAGAGCCAGGACAACACAAGCCAGAGTCAAGCATTTAAATACGTGATTGTTTTATTACAATGCACATGCACTCATGCTAGCTTGATGAGATGATAATAGCAACATAAAGGGCTGCCATTGCAGAATGTTACAATTGACTGAGTTACTGTCATGTACAATTATCGTCTACAGCACCCTATTAGTTGACTCAGGAGTTTCTTTAGATATGGCCCAGCGTAGATGGCGGATGAGTAGGCAGCATTCACCCAGCACAATGAAGTCAGCTGCATTCCACTAGTGGTCATTCGAGCAGCAATCACCTGTAATGCTGCACAAACAAGCAAAGTATACTGTGCTATCTAATGACGACTAGCTGCACACGTTCACATGAACACACATTCAACGCGAGGTTTAATTTAAATTTAAATGCTTACATATGTGATATAACCTTATTATCCCTAGTTTATTTAATTACAGGTTAACTCAAAGTTGCTTCTATATGTTAATTGTTGACACATTACAGTTATTACATATTTATATTAATTTTATTATTATTATTATTATCATTATTTTTTATCAATATTCTCAATCTTAGTATTGTTGTTTTACCTTGTCTCCTCTTTTACGTATACGATACAGCATCTGCCATAAACAATGTATAATATTTACCTATTGCCAAAAGTAATTCGTGTGCAAAAGCTGAGAAAAATATAGCACATGATACAAATTAATCCACAGCATTCAATAATTATCTAAAACATAAAGAATGGCACACGCATTACCAACATGACCATTTTGAAGTGCTGAGAGGTATCTGAAGATGTCTGCCATGCTGTTAGGTTCTGTGATAACTTGAAGGGTTGCACCAATGAGCACAGATAAAACTGAGATGATAAAGCTCCAGTAGCTTCCCAAGACATCAATAAGGCTACAAAATTAAAAACACCTATAATTGGAACATGTAACTGTTTACGCACAGATATTTCACATAGCGTTGTTGCTCGCAACTCAGTTGGCCTAGTGTAAGAAGCAAATCTACTTGCTTTAAATTAATTCAGCTTGCGAGGTGAATCATGTTATGATAATACATTGTTGGCAACCTAGCTAACTTCTTATTTATAATAGATACATCATGATCTTATTATTAATTGTGTTATATTAATTAACACAGTATCATTAATGATTTGCCACTCTTCTGTGTGTATTCTGTTCTCGTGTGTCCTGCGTAACTAGTTACAACAAATATCGTAATCCTAAGTAAGCAAACCTTTAGGTGACATGGAACACTAATTGCAATTCAGTGCAATATGTACCTGCCATATAAGAGGAATATCAAGATGGGAGCAAAATATCGAATGCTACTCCATAAGGGTCTGTCTTCCAGAATCTGCAAAGCAAAGCTGTCACGTCAGTCTCACAAATGTAGCAATACTGCAGTGTATAGCAGGTCTTTATCCCTAATATTAACCAAATTAGTGAATTATCCATTACATCCAGCCCATTATATATTTTCTCTAACCAGTAGAGTTAATATATATAGAGTTAACCTATACTGGTTACTTAGTTAGCTCTACAGTTACAAGTTTTTATGCAACATGAAAATGTTAACCGACACTATAGTATAGAGCCCAGGTAACATTTTGACGACGAAAGTGTCTGAAAGGCAAAAGCCAAACTTTAGCTAGAACTAGAATCATTTCTGAACGTTCAAACATTGCAAAAAATGATAACTGGTAACAACAACAAGAAAAACCACCATCTATACCTAGCTATAGTAATCATAATCAGGGGCGGATCCAGAGGGTTTGGGTGACCAGTTTCCATATGTTCTTCTGCAGCTAGGGGGGTCCGGGGAATTTTTTTAAAATTAGGCTATATATTTGGTGCATTCTGGTGAATTTTGAGGCCTGTGACCGGTTTCTGGAAACCGGTGCAATCCGGCCTAAATCCGCGCCTGATAATCATATTTGTATTAATAACGATAATAGTAAGAATTTACAAGAATAATGAACAAAGAACAACGCATGACATGCGTGCATGGACTTGCCTTGGCTGGCACGAAATGTGTTCCTTCCGATTCGCTTAACTGAATAGAGGTTGTGTACAGAAAACATATAACAGGAACAATGAAGATGATAACGGGAATATCTTGCCACACTTGTCGCCCGGCTGTATTGGAATATGAATGCGATACATCATTTTTTAGAGTTCCTGCGAGTGAATTTGGTGGAAATTGGGTACGACTTGTGTGAACTCCTGAGCGTAGCCTCATTATCACAATTTACACGTATATACTAACATGTGCCTATTTTACAGATATAAATTTAAAACTGTGTAGGATGTAGCTGTGTGGAATGTAGCTTCGTTGTACACAGACAATTCACTCCTCGTTAGAACTGGGTTCAATTCTCAAAGATACACAGTCACTCAACAGCTACTGGCAGCTGCCATGTTTAATAATCACAATTTTGAGAATCGGCAGAAAATCTTCTTCGGAACTCTCGATCTTATGTGAACCAACTGTATGCCGTCACTGAACACTATTATATATTGTGCAGTACGTTCTTAGACACAGAATTAAGTGGTTGTCAAAAATGCGCTTAAACTCAATATTAACACAGGCAACTTTCCGTTATGCAGACAAACAACATCTCATGGTGTATGATTAAAAGATGGCGCCACCAGTTTACGCACGGTCACGACATCCGGGTACCCTGGGTCTGCCGTGCGTACACTGAGTACACAGTGTACGCACGGCAGACCCAGGGTACCCGGATGCGGTCACGATGGAAATAAAAATAGAAAGAGGATAACCGATAACCATTTATCTATGGTCTAGATAACCAGGTTATCTATACTATTTCTATGCCACTAACAGAGCACGTATATTGATCATATGATATACGTGCCCTGCCACTAAATTGTATATGCGATATAATAATATCCTAAATCAATAAATCAATTAATCAAATAATCAATTAATCAATAATAATCATTATATATGACAATATGTGAGATATGCGAGATATGGGAGATATTGCGCATGCGCGCGCACCGTTTTAGGCGTGCAGTGCCGTCTGAGGCTATAACTTCATAATATAGATTGCTGAGGGGGAGAGGGGATGAGAGCAGTGGCGTAGCTAGGATTTTTCAGCGAGGGGGGGGCACTGGGGGCCTTACATTTTCGTGGGGGAGGGACAATATATAATTTTACTGAGATGTGGTTCGAAACCCTCTTTCTTTGTATATATACTGTTCTAAACGGCATTGTTTTAATTCAATTTTTTTTTATCAAGCATGAATTTTTAGGGGGGGGCACCTGGGGGAAGGGGCACAAAAAATTTGTGTGGGGGAGGGGCACGTGCCGCCCCCCCAGACCCCCCCGTAGCTACGCCCCTGGATGAGAGACTGAGGAAATGCGGCCGGGAAGATAGCTGGGGCGGTAGAAGAAGAAGAAAGCTGAGCGAGGGACAGGGGAGGCAAGGGGAAGGACGCGAGGGCATAAAGTATGTGTTTTGTACCCTACATGCTAGGGCGCTTTCCTAATTATAAACACAGGTCTACTGACAAATGTTTATGAGGGAGATCTATGCTGAGATACCCCCTAACCATTTTAAATACATATTCATCACAAAATATAACTACTCTGGTGAGATATTGCGCATGCTCTAACACACTGACGTATCCAGATTGTGTACTGGCTGGTATACGCAGCGGGGACTTTACATGCACGGTCTTCCTCCTATTTCTTAAATGGTGTCTATTGATGGAATGTTATCATATAAATCTGTGCTAGGATAACTCCTCTTCATTTTAAATGCATAATCTTTGCAAAATACGATTTCTCTCGGGAGATATTGCGCATGCGCGCGCACCGTTTTAGGCGTGCAGTGCCGTCTGAGGCAAACTTCATAATATAGCTTGCTGAGGGGGAGAGGGGATGGGAGACTGAGGAAATGCGGCAGGGAAGATAGCTGGGGGCGGTAGAAGAAGAATGAGCCTGAGCGAGGGACAGGGGAAGCAAGGGGAGGACGCGAGGGCATAAAGTAGATGTTTCGTACCCTACATGCTAGAGCGCTCTCCTAATTATAAACACATGTCACCTGATAAAAGTTTATAAGGGAGAGCTATGCTGAGATACACCCTAACCATTTTAAATACATATTCATCACAAAATATAACTTTTCTGGTGAGATATTGCGCATGCTCTAACACACTAACGTAGCCAGATTGTGTACTGGCTTGTATACGCAGCCGGGACCTTACATGCAAGGACTTCCTCCTATTTCTTAAATGATGTCTACAGACGGAATGTTATTATATAAATCAATGCTAGAATGACTCCTCTTAATTTTAAATGCATAATCTTTGCAAAATACGGTTTCTCTCGGGAGATATTGCGCATGCGCGCGCACCGTTTTAGGCATGCAGTGCCGTCTGAGGCAAACTTCATAATATAGCTTGCAGAGGGGGAGAGGGAATGGGAGACTGAGAAAATGCGGCAGGAAAGATAGCTGGGGCGGTAGAAGAAGAAGAAGGCTGAGCGAAAGACAGGGGAGGCAAGGAAAAGGATGCGAAGGCATAAAGTAGGTGTTTTGTACCCTACATGCTATGG
>NW_014577718.1:0-834 GCF_000485595.1 Priapulus caudatus
CGCACGCATGCGCATAAAGGGACACACAGGTGCACGCACGCAACACGCACGCGCTCGCTTCAAAGGTTCTTCGCAAATTTCAGATGCTCGGCTTATACGCTTGACATTTTGCTCTTGGCAAACGAACCATGAGCGCGAGCGAGATTCAGAGCGCTAACGCGTTTCTAACGACACACAAACGCCAAGCTTTCGAGACGGAGCCAAAGTTAGGCGCGAAACCAAAGTTAACCCCACGAGACACCCATCACGTCGACATTAGTCGCTCGTTACCGACACAGCGACAGCGAGCAACCTAGAAGATGTCCCAGCAGAACCCCATAACTGATCGTGGCAATATTGTTTCAATATGTCTGCCTCCACCTTTCTCCAGGAATCTCTTGACCTCTTCCCCCCACAGCAATTTTCTCCTATACTCCCTTTCAGCTATCTCCCTCTGCCTTTATCCAAGGAGCAAGGACCTTAATTCCCTGCTCCGACCCCAGCCAATCCTCTCCTACTTGCCTTTCAGCTATCTCCCTCTGCCTTTATCCAGGAATCTTATTCCCTCTCCCCCCAGCCATCTCTCTTCCTCCCTTTCAGCTATCTCCCTCTGCCTTTATCCAAGAAACCTTATTCCCTCTCCCCCCAGCAATCTCTCCTACTCCCTTTCAGCTATCTCCCTCTGCCTTTATCCAGGAATCTTATTCCCTCCTCCCCCCCAGCCATCTCTCTTCCTCCCTTTCAGCTATCTCCCTCCGCCTTCATCCAGGAAACTTATTCCCTCTCCCCCCAGCCATCTCTCCTACTCCCTTTCAGCTATCTCCCTCTGCCTTTATCCAGGAATCTTATTCCCTC
>NW_014577718.1:2200-7596 GCF_000485595.1 Priapulus caudatus
CACGCACGACACACACACACACACACACACACACACACACACACACACACACACATGAACGACAGCCAGTCACGCCGACGACCGTGACGCGCCACCGTCGCCAGCCGTGATTCGGCGTGGCGACGCGCGTGCGTGAATCATCGTCGGTCGGCCGACGTGTTTACGACGTCGGCCGCAGGAAGCAGGCGCGCCGTCGCCGCTGTCGTCATCATCATCATCTGGCCACCTATATAGAAGGTCACGGTGTGTACACGTAATGAATGAGTAATGATGACATACAGCGTCCGCAGAGAGATGGAGTGGGGCAGACACGGAGAGGGAGAACGACAGAGAGAGAGAGAGAGAGAGAGAGAGAGAGAGAGAGAGAGAGAGAGAGAGAGAGAGAGAGAGAGAGAGAGAGAGAGAGAGAGAGAGAGAGAGAGAGAGAGAGAGAGAGAGAGAGAGAGAGAGAGAGAGAGAGAGAGAGAGAGAGAGAGAGAGAGGAGCGAGAGGAGAGAGAGGGNGAGCGCGACAGAGGAGAGAGAGAGACGAGAGAGAATCGAGAGAGAGAGTAGAAGAAGAGCAGAATAGGCGCGAGGAGAATGAGGAGAGACGTAGAAAGGAGCAACGACAGAGGAAGACGAGAGAGAGAGAGAGATGTGGAGAGAGAGAAGAGAAGAGAAAGAGAGAGAAGGAAAGGGCGATAGGAGAGAGCGAGATTAGATAATTTGGAGAAAGGAGAAGGATGTGGAGAAGACGGAGAGGTGAGGAGACGAGAGAGAGAGAGAGAGAAGAAAAGAGAATCACACGAGAGAGAAACAAAAGCAGCCAGGAGCGGCGAAAGGGAGACAGACGAGGAGGGGCTGACAGACAACGGCGGCAGAGATGCAAAGGAGACGGTGCCTACTGACGAGACAAAAAGGGGGAAGAGGGATAGCCAGCAGCCTATGGGATTCGAGAGAGACAAAGACGGGAGGGGACGGGGGACGCAAAGGCTAGACGGTGCACACAACGAGAGAGAGAAAAGAAACGGACATAGTAGTGTAAGTAGATGGAAAGAGTAAGAGATGCCGAGAAAGAGAGAGGAAAGGAGACAAATAGCATGAGAGGCAGTCGAGAGTAGCATCAGAGACGTGCACAGGAAAAGAACAGATGAGGAAGCAGACAGAGGAGAGAGAGAGCAGGGGGTGTAAGCAGAGGAAAAAGAGATATGTGCACGACCGCCCGGTCGATGACTGGAGAGCGGGAGAGGAAAAGAGAGAGGAGATGAGGAGAGAGAGAGAGATGAGAGAGAGAGAGAGAAAGAAAGAAGGCAATATATCGAGAGATGGGCGCGTGTGCGAGTGACGGATGTGATGAGGATCAGGTGAGGATGCTGTTAGAAGCATGCAGCGCATCTGCATGCAGCTTCAACATATAATGTGCTTTGCTGCTGCTGCTGGGACATGTGCCGCCATCGCCGCAGACGCGCACACTTTACCTTGCCATTAGGGAGACGTTAGTGAAACAAACTATCTGTCACACACTCGATCAGACCCGCACATCATCACGCCATTATATAGCTAAGCACACAATTAGTAATTATTGATTCATTCACGTCACAGACACGCATGCATGTAGACACGCACGCGCGCATGCACATACACGCATAAATGGACACGCGCGAGCATGTAGGCACATGTATATATATCAATATGTGCATAATAGAGGAAGAGTTATGGACACGGTTTTCAGGTTTTGCATTAGTGTTTCACATTGTAAATATTCTATCAATAAATGTGAATAAATAATTCAAATCTTACCTTGTTTCTCGTCTATGATTTCTCCCTTAATCATCTATGACAACGGACCAATTTACCCGAAAATCGTATGTGTTCTTCAAAAAGAAATTCTTTGATACGCGACAACAGTTTCAAACAGTCTTCCTACGAATCAGCATGTGTTAGGCGAAAGTTCGAACCACATTGGTATTGCGGCGGCAGCACCAGGTTGTAATCAAAATACAGATAGAGACATGAACACTAAATCACCACCTACTAACATCGCCTAAACATGCTTCCATTAGGTGGAAACTTCGTGGAAACTGATTGAAACCGGTCAGTATTCAAAGAACTTTTTGAGAACAAATACGATTTTCAGCGTAAATTGGTGCGTGTCATATGAATTAGGGAGACTCATAGACGAAAATATATAGGGTAAAGTTTGAATATAATGATTATATATTGACTAGAATATTTACAAGCTTGAAAACTATGCAAAACGCTGTTAAACGGTTCATACTCTTCTCTATTATGTACTCTTGATATATATATATATACGCAAGCAAAGTGTACGCACGCATATATACACATAAATAATAATTTAACTCGCACACGCGCATGAATGCACACGCGCACATTTGGCCACGCACACAGAACACACACAGCGATATATATATATTTATATTTATCTAACCATGTCTCTCTCTCTCTCTCTTTATACGTATATGTATATGTTTACAGTTTCATACGTCATCGCGCACAGTGCTCCGCCCAGGCGCCACTGCATGCAGCCGATAGTTTTAAAACAATAAAAAATATTTCGAATCATTATTGAACTGTGAAATTCTTTATGTAGCGTAATTTAAACCTATTTTATTCGAAAATATGCAAGGAACCTAGGGGTCATGTATCCCTTAATGGCGCTACGCGCAGTACCTCGCTCTCTCGCTCTACACTGCAGCTCGCTCTCTCGCTCTCTCTCTCTCTCTCTCTCCTCTGGTCTCTGTCTCTGTCTCTGTCTTTGTCTCTGTTCATGTCTGCTGTCTCTGTCTCTGTCTCTGTGTCTGTCTCTCTCTGGTCATCTCTGCTCATGCTCTCTCTCATCGTTCTCTCTCTCTCTCCTCCATCTCTTCTCGTCTCTCTCCTCTGCTCTCCTCTCAGCGCCTCTCGCTCTCTCGCTCTCTCGTCATCTTTAGCTCTTCCGCTCCTCGCTCCGCTCTCTCTCTGCTCGCATCTCTCTCTCTTTCTTACACTCGTTTCTCCCTTCCTCTCCTCCTCTCCCTCGCGTCTCTCTCCTTTCTCTTCTCTCTCGATCCTCTCTCTTCCATCTCTCTTCTCTCCTCCTCTCTCTCTCTGCTCTCTCTTCTCTTCACTCGCTCTCTGGCAGGAATCGTTCTCTCGCTCTCGTCTCTATAGCTCTCTCGCTCGCAGGCGAGTCCTCTTTCTCATCTTGCTCTCATCCCTCTCTTTCTTACAGTGTTGATTCGAGTTCTATCGCCAGGGAGTCTCGTGTCTCTAATCTCTCTCTCTCTCGCTCTCATCTCTCTCTTCCGTTTCTCTCCTCTCCTCTCTCCATCTCTCTCTCTTCATTCTCTGCTCTCTCTCCTTCTCTCCCCCTCGTCTCATCTCTCCTCCTCGCGGCGCGGCTTTCATTCTCTCTCTCCTTCTCTCGCTCTCGTCTCTCTCTTCTCGCTCTCTCTCTCTCGCTCGCTCATCTCTCTCTCTCCTCGTCTCCGCGGTCTTCTCGTCTCTCTCTCTCTCTTCTCCCCTTCTCAACACGCTTTCTCTCTCTTCTCTCTCCGCGCTCTCTCTCTAAAGCTCTCTCGTCGCTCTCTCTCTCTATCTAATTTACTGCACGCAGGCAGCGACTATCTTGGCAGCAACGAAGAGTTATACCGGTATATATGATAGCCAGCGCTACTTGATGATAACCCGACACTCTGCAGGAAATTTGATGCGGCGAGGAGGACGCTCCAACTGTTCACGCACAGGCCGCGCGATTCGCGTCACCGGAGATTTCCTCTCATATGTTTCCACAGCTGGTTTTTTATTGCCCACGGGTTTCCATTTGTCAGAACGTATGGGTGTTGCGCTTAAGCAATTCTATTCGAGGACGTTAATGAATTCAATTAGCGGAGAATTAATGACAGTACGTCGAAAAAAAAAAAAAACCTTCACGTTCGTCGACATTTATGTCAAGTTGATGCCGATTGCAACGGCGTACCGGTAACTCGGACCGGCAAGCCCTGCCAGAATGCAGTCACGTCATCTCCTATATATCGCTGTAGACGGCTTCTCGTGTGGACTCGCTGCCGGCAGGCAGCAGCAGGCAGCAAGCAGCAGTACGCAGCAAGGCAGCAACAGGGCAGCAGCAGCATGCAGTAACAGCAGGCAGCAGGCAGTAGTCGTAGCTAGTCAGGGCTCGAATTCTAACCGACGGCACCGACGGCAATGTGACGTCGGTGCCGCACTATCGGAATTGCCGCGTACTGCCCCTCCTGAAAACCAACTCGACGGCGACGCGCAGTTCGACCTGCCGTTGCCCTTTCTGTGTAATTGGCGTCGGTGCCCCTTTCTAATCTACCTGCTACGTTTTCGGTTTTAGTCGAACTCAAATAACACGCGGNGCTCATACGATGACGCTTCACATGTCCGCAAACCTCCCTCCCGCTCATACGATGACGCTTCACACGTCCGCAATCCTCCCTCCTACTCATACACGATGAATCATCACGGGGACATCTCTCAATGTGTAGTAGCGATCGAGCTCCGGTACTTGTATCACGGTGCAACGACCGCACGCTGAGGTTTACACGTGGAGCGGGTCGTCGCCATTTACCGCAGATCTGTGCAGACACTTGTCACGGTGCAGCGACCGCACCTTGAGATATCGAGTTAAATATGTGGCGCGTTTCACTATTTACCGCAGATCTGTGCAGACACTTGTCACGGTGCAGCGACCGCACGCTGAGATGTCGAGTTAAATATGAAGCGATTCATCGTCATTTACCGCAGATCTGTGGAAGGTTTCTATAGCGGCTCGCCGGGTTGTAGACAGTGATGATCCACTCGTTTACAGCACGCGCAATCTCACATGTTTTATTTATACGTAACCACATACTTTGCGTATAGTTTTAAAACGTATAGTTATATGCTACAGTGTCCCAGTCCTGCATCTTCCCGTCAGCATCTCTACACCAACATGCCAGACACTGTGTCACCCTGTCGCAGCACTCCTCCCTCAGTTTCCTTACATCAACATGCCAGACACTGTGTCACCCTGTCGCAGCACTCCTCCCTCAGTTTCCTTACATCAACATGCCAGACACTGTGTCACCCTATCGCAGCACTCCTCCCTCAGTTTCCTTACATCAACATGCCAGACACTGTGTCACCCTGTCGCAGCACTCCTCCCTCAGTTTCCTTACTTACATCAACATGCCAGACACTGTGTCACCCTGTCGCAGCACTCCTCCCTCAGTTTCCTTACATCAACATGCCAGACACTGTGTCACCCTGTCGTAGCACTCCTCCCTCAGTTTACTTACTTCAACATGCCAGACACTGTGTCACCCTGTCGTAGCACTCCTCCCTCAGTTTACTTACTTCAACATGCCAGACACTGTGTCACCCTGTCGTAGCACTCCTCCCTCAGTT
>NW_014577718.1:8019-10473 GCF_000485595.1 Priapulus caudatus
TTGCGGAGCGCGGCATGGTAACGACTCATCGCGCACACTCCTCCCCGCTCAGTTTCCATACGATCAACATGCCAGACACTGTGTCGACCGTTGCCGGCGCGTAGTCTCTCACTCGAGTACTTGCCTCAGTCCTCCCTGCAGCAAGATCACGAACCAAAATTCCTCCGTCACTGTCTTCGATCAGTAGTCATTCGCTTTAGCAGTATCCTACTCAGTAATCTTTTGACCTTGAAATTGCGACCGCGATCCCCCTAAGTATCGTTTTTAGGCAGTATTCTCACGCCAGCCCACCCCCGAAGTATCTTTTTAGCAGTATCTTCTTCCAGCATTCCCCTAAGTATCTTTTTAGGAGTATCACTGCCCAGAAATCCCCTAAGTAATATTTTCTTAGAGATCGCTTCACCAGCATCCCCTAAGTATCTTTTGCTTATCACCCTTCACCAACATCTCCGCTAAGTATCTTCTTATCGGACGCAGTATGCACACTGCACCGAGATCTCCCTACGTATCTCTTTTAAAAGCGCAGTATACGTGCACCAGACCCCCCCCCCCCCCCTCTAAGCTCATCTTCTTTACCAGGTATTATTACATTCTGCGTGGGTGGTATGCATCGCACAGGTGCAACCAGCATCTTCCCTAAGTATCTTTTAGCAGTATGACTGCACCAGCGATTCCCCTACTTAAGTATCTTTTTACGCAGTATCACTTCAACCAGCATCCCTAAAGTATCCTTTTTAGGCAGTATTCACTGCACCAGCATCTCCCTAAGTATCTTTTAGCAGTATCACTGCCACAGCATCTCCCTAAGTAGCGTTTAGCAGTATGGACTGCACCAGCATCCACCCTAAGTATCTTTTTAGGCAGTATCACTGCACCAGCATCCCCCTAAGTATCTTTTTAGCAGTAATCACTGCACCAGCATCTCTCTAAGGATCTTGTTAGGGCAGTAGCAAACGCCACCAGCATCTCACCTAAGTATCTTTTTAAGCAGTATGGACTGCACCAAGCATCGCACACCTAAGTATCTTTTTTTTTAGGCAGTATCACTGCACCAGCATCCCCCCTAAGTATCTTTTTAGCAGTATCACTGCACCAGCATCCCCCCTAAGTATCTTTTTAGCAGTATCTCTTCACCAGCATCACCCTAAGTATCTTTTTAGCAGTTTCACTGCCACAAGGCAATCCCCCCTAAGTATCTTTTCGCAGTTCACTGCCACCAGCATCCCCCTATAAGTATCTTTTTAGGCATATCTCTTCACCAGCATCCCCTAAGTATCTTTTTAGGCAGTATCTCTTCACCAGCATCCCCCTAAGTATCTTTTTAGGCAGTATCTCTTCACCAGCATCTCCCTAAGTATCTTTTTAGCAGTATCAATGCACCAGCATCCCCCTGAAGTATCTTTTTAGGCAGTATCGCTGCAGCAGAATCCCTTCCTTAGCATATTCCCCGCGGCAGTGTGCTTGCCTTAGTACGCCTGCCTCAGCGTCTCTCCCTCAGCATTACTGCCGCAGCCTTCGCCCATCGTACAGTATGGCTTCTTTGCCATGAGAGATCATGCGGAGGAACGCGAAACAGCGACGTAAGATGAATCTCACGGGCCAATTATATTCTCTACGGTTCGAATGCGCTAATTAAGGATCAGCCACACAAAGCACCCCGGTCTAGAGACTAGCGCAGTAGTTAGAATGTCGACAAAACAGTCGAAGCTATAGCAGGAGATTAAGAATGCTGAGATAAAGTCCAAGATTTCGCGAGAAATTTATGATGTCGACGCCCGTGCCGTCAGAGAAGACTTCCGTATGTGAAAAGGCGGTCGCGTATGAAAACAGCAACGAAAAAACATTGATTAATTTTCAAATATCGGAAAACAATATGCGCCATCACACACGCAGCACGGTCACTCAGATTTAACCGTGGCTGAATATTGAGAGCCCTTAACGCGATCTATACACACTTGATATAAGTAGAGCGAGAAGTATCAATAGACAATAGTTACACGAGACAAGAGATGAGACACTGAATGCGAATATTGCTCTACAGCTTGAGTCATGCAGTTCATCACAACAGCACTCCCTGGTCCCTGACCCCGACTCTAGGGCGTACGTAGACGCACCGCCTTTCTTCCAACGACTCAGTGCCAAATGAATCTAATATTGGTTTTCTACTCAATTATTCTCACAAGTATTTCGCCTCTCATAGTTACGCACGACGGCCTTTCATCTTCTCCTCTAAAAGCATGCCCGCATTTTCTTACATTTCTTACATTTTCATATATATATTATACGCACGTACACCACACACATCTGCACAGAACACACACAGACACACGTACGCGTGTACGACGCGCGGGCGCACGCACGCGCAACCACACACGCACGCACGCACACACACACACTCACACACACACACACACGCACACACACACACACACACACACACACACACACACACAC
>NW_014577718.1:10893-11698 GCF_000485595.1 Priapulus caudatus
CCCTGTCGCAGCCCTCCTCCCTCAGTTTCCTTACATCAACATGCCAGACACTGTGTCACCCTGTCGCAGCCCTCCTCCCTCAGTTTCCTTACATCAACATGCCAGACACTGTGTCACCCTGTCGCAGCACTCCTCCCTCAGTTTCCTTACATCAACATGCCAGACACTGTGTCACCCTGTCGCAGCACTCCTCCCTCAGTTTCCTTACATCAACATGCCAGACACTGTGTCACCCTATCGCAGCATCTCTCACTCAGTTTACCTGCCTCAGCCTCCCTGCAGCAGAATCACCGAACCAACATTCCTCCGTCACTGTCCTTGCATCAGTAGTATTCTTTAGCAGTATTCCTAACTCAGAATCTTTTGACTTGACATTGCACCAGCATCCCCCCTAAGTATCTTTTTAGGCAGTATCTCTTCACCAGCACCCCCTAAGTATCTTTTTAGCAGTATCTCTTCACCAGCATCCCCCTAAGTATCTTTTTAGGAGTATCACTGCACCAGCATCCCCCTAAGTATCTTTTTAGGCAGTATCACTGCACCAGAATCCCCCTAAGTATATCTTTTTAGGCAGTATCTCTTCACCAGCATCCCCCTAAGTATCTTTTTAGCAGTATCACTTCACCAACATCTCCCTAAGTATCTTTTTAGCAGTATCACTGCACCAGCATCTCCCTAAGTATCTTTTTAGGCAGTATCACTGCACCAGCATCTCCCTAAGTATCTTTTTAGGCAGTATCACTGCACCAGCATCTCCCTAAGTATCTTTTTAGCAGTATGACTGCACCAGCATCCACCCTAAGTA
>NW_014577718.1:13648-18798 GCF_000485595.1 Priapulus caudatus
TATAACTAATATATATATATATATATATATATATATAAAACTAATATATATATATATATAATATAACTAATATATATATATATATATATATATATATAAAACTAATATATATATATATATAATATAACTAATATATATATATATATATATATATATAACTAATATATATAACTATATAATATATATAGATATATAATATATATATAGAACTAATATATATATATATATAATATATAACAGCTTTACACTTACAGCTTTTCCTCTGGCTTTGCTCACTTCTCGGTGGCCTTCCATATCACTTTTGTTTCCCACTAAAACCTTGGCGACATTCGGCGAAGCATTCTGTAAGAGAGAAAGGATGGTGTTTTCGTATAGCATTCATAATACCGCGCGTGCCCAAGCGTGTGAGTGAGTGCGTGCGTGCGTGCGTGCGCGTACGCGCGTGACTGTGTCTGAGCAGTATAGAAGACGTGTGTATAGCGTCATTGCACGTCACTGCGACAGAATCGCACGAATCATGCGTTATATTCTCCAATGCCCATGCAAACAGATGTCGCATTAGAAAATGAAGCCTACGCACACACGCACTGACTCCCGCGCGCACGCACGCTCGTACTTACGCACGCATGCTCGCATACAAAGCCGTATATTTGCGCGACGTAAACACATTCTACTGCTACAGCCAGCCCCTGAGACTATTCCAGGGGAAAATATGATTAAAATTTCAATAGGATTAAATAAGCGTTAATATAACGAACCGACCACCGCGAAAGCACGGGAGATCTACACAGGGGGTAACAGACTTCATAATAAATATCATTTCATAATAAACTATAGACTGCTCCGTGAGTATTACCCTGAAATGAGCTGACACACGAAACAATGCGTATAGACATAAACGATGGCGGGAAACCTGCAAACTAACACTAACCAGCTAGAGTTAGCCCCTCGCCGAATTCAACATTTTCCGACAAAGTTCTCCGCGCATATAGACGTGATATATAGTGATGAGCACAGACACTGTTCCCCCGCGGTGCTGCGATGCGCACTGTATTCGCAATCAGCTGCACAGCCTCCGCATCTTCTTCAGCTTCCCTCAAAAAATTCCGAAACAGCTACTCAATGCGGCGTGAAATGTCGCCCACGTCCTCCCTGACACGTCTATATATATACATGTCAAATACGTACGTCGTACGCATCTCATGCATAAACAAACGAGCGAGGGACCGTCTATACACGGCTATAGACGACCACCGCTCGCGATAGCTCCCGTGCTGAGCCTGAATCGATGATGCCCGGCTATCTATCTACTAGACAGAATGGACGAGAAGCGTATACATGGGCGCAACGTCGTCTGCCAGACGCCTGACGTATAATATCACACGCACGTAATATCTACCATGGGATGCCCGCATATGGCGCGGGACGGGCAGAATAGTATTTGTATAGAAAAAAAGAGTATTTACATTTACAGAGATTACCGAGATTATATATATTCTATATATATCCTGTAGATATAAAGAAATCGGTGTGCATCTATAATCAATGCATTGCGTAAGATTGGATAAAGCAAAACACGATTGCTTGCAGAACGAGCGCCGTCAACGTAGCGCGCACATGCAGCAGAATTACGACAATGAGACATCTTGAATTTTGCATAATTTTACAATTATTATAATAATGGAAAACCTATAAATTGATAATAATCGATAAATGGTAAAATTGATGGGATATGGTTGATTGTAAAATTCACTCCTAGATATAAATAGATATAGATATAGATATATAGATATAGATATGGATATATCTACAGAGGCTGAAAAACCGAGCCCCTGAAATCTACATTAGCACCGGTTTTGCCAAGAGTCAGACTTAGCATAGTTAAGCTTAGGAAAGCTTAGCAAAAATTAACCAAGTTCAGTCAAGCTTAGCAAAAATTAAACAAGCGTAGTCAAGCTTAGCAAAGATTAGTCAAGGTTGGCCAAGTTCAACAATGCTTAGAAAATGCTAGCCTAGCTTAGCTATTCTTATATTCCTAATCAAGCTTAGCCAGATGGGTGGACGGATAGATGGATGGATGGATGGATAGATGAATGGATGGATGGATGGATGGAGGGATGGCTGGATGGATGGAGGGATGGATGGATGGATGGATGATGGATGGATTGGATGGATGGATGGAATGAGTGATGGATGGATGGATGGATGGAATGGATGGATGGATGGATGGATGGAATGATGGAATGGATGGATGGATGGAATGATGGATGGATGATGGATGGATTGATGGATGGATGGATAGATGGATGGATGGATGGATGGATGGATGCTGAATGATGGATGGATGGATGAATGGATAGACAGATAGATAGAGCGAGGGATATATGGAGAAAGAGAAAAAGTCAGCGCGAGAGAAACATGCGAGATAGAAAGAAAAACATGGTGATAGAGAATATGAAAGAAAGAGAGAGAGAGAGAGAAAGAGAGAGAGAGAAAGAAAGAGAGAAAGAGAGAAAGAGATAGAGAGAGAGACAAAGAGAGAGACACACACACAGAGCAATACTTCAGGTCGTCAAACCTGCCTGTTGGAAAAACCGTTTGTTCGCCTTGATCTGTTGAGTAGCACTCTACATTCGTCGCACTCTACACACGCGTGAGTGAGTGAGCGCCCGAGGCCTGCATACCGTAATCACGAAACGCAAGGAAACCTGCGCATTCTAGGGGCGATGCCGATTGCGTTGTTCAGAGAATAATGACGCAAAAACTCGGAATTAGCCCTGCGCCGAAATCCGAGCCGGAACGGAATCTTGAGAATTTCTTTATTCATCTTTGTTATTTCATTATTTAGTTATTTGTGTGGTGTGTGTGCGTGCGTGCGCGCGTGTGTGTACGTGTATGCGAGCGTACGTTTTACGGTGCACCTAGTATTTCGTTGCAGGAAAATAATCGCCTAATTTAGCTAAATTACACCGCAGAAAACCCCTGCCGATGGTTAGTAGTCGTAACGGAGCTGTAAGTGAATTTTTCAGCGAATGCACTTTACTGCAATCATGACAAGCGATCATACGAACTAAGACGAACGAAGACACGCCGTACGATTCTGGAAAATGTTTAGACTGCCACTGCAGCCTACTTATTCTGCGAACGACTTGGTCCATTATAATTTGCCGAAGAATATACTTTATCTTGTGTATGAGCACATGGTGGAAAACACGCACCTTAATAAGTCATAGCCACCGACTGAAGAAGCCACGAAACAATAACCCGAACAACATCTATAGAAACATTTTTATAACATCGTCGAAACCCTTACTAAGATAAAGGAATGGACACAAAATAAAATAAAATAAAATTTTAATTCAATAAAATAAGCCAAAACGGTGAAAAGGAAAAAAAGATATGGACTCATGACATGCTAGCGAAAGAACGGACAACCGCAGCAGCAGCAGCAGCAGCAGCACCACCACCACCACCACCACCACCACCAACAACAACAACAACAACAACAACAACAACAACAACAACAGCAGCAGCAGCAATGGCGTGTATAGAACGCAATAGTGCATGCGTAATCTCGCTGAATATGCCACGGGGGTTAATAACGATAAAACTCGTTAGACAGCTAACGCGCTATAATTTCACAACGAACGCTAATGTGCCTTCATTACTCTCCACTTAGTTGACAAACGATAGAACGTAACGATCTCTTATAAAACGTAGTAAAACGCGATGTAGAACCAGAGAGCTAAAGCCCCATACCGATACTCACACACAGTAGCACACACACACGCACGCACGCACGCGCGCACGCACGCACGCACGCACGCACGCACGCACGCACGCACGCACACACACACACGCACGCACGCACACAGAGTCACCCATGCACGTATACGCGCACACGACAGCACGTATAGTCCGTAATCGAGTTTCCTATGATCAACAATGATTAAATGTGACGGCCACACACACACACACACACACACGTACCCACACCCACACACACACACACACACACACACACACGCACGCACACAATGAGCGCATGCGCTGTACGCCTCCCTCGCGACAGTTCAGCATGTGCCGACCGTCGTTCTCGTCACTCCACTTCAAAGAAGCCAAGTTCCTTTTACACAGACTAATAACAAAACCCAACCTAATTACGGGCTGCATGCCAGGGAACAGCTGGGCTACAGCTAGGATGTACGGATGCAAGGTTCTGCTTTGTCTTCTATATATATGCGCTTCAATGTTTGAGACTTTGATGCTATTCAATGGAAGCACGAGGGGGCAATGTATAGTCAAGCTATACCAAGATGGAAATGACGTAATTACACAAGGATTGCTACTGTACTGATATTATATTTTATAATGAAAAAGATAATTGATATTGAGTAAAACCTTTTAATAGAAACGACGTCAGAAACACCATTTATCTACCGATCGTGTACCAAAACACCAACAACAAACAAACAAACAGTGGTGACAGTTCTCTTGTTTTGATATATTGATGAGTCATCTTCTGTTAGCGCGTAGAATAATGTTTTGCAGTGTAAGATAAAAGCATGTAGTTTTTTCATCAGTTATTATTTATATGTGATTAACTATCATAATAATTATGCATAAATTTCCGTCATATACAATAAATGTATATATATGAATTTGAGTTTCGTGATCGATTCACATCCAATCAGCAGCCTTGTGACAGCAAATTATCAAGTTCCTGTTTTTGTCGGTTTTCTCATAGCTGTGATGCGTTTCTGTCAACGCTATTCTCGTAACATCAACATTAGTCGTAAGTGCTATCGTAGCATTAACATTTGCATTAACTTTACGATGTTTCTGACAACTATCTCCTATGTGAGTGCATGCGCGTGCGCATGCGTACGTGTGTTTGTATGTGTTTGTGTGCGATCGCCACCACGAAAAAACACCAACTCTCCCTCCCTATCACATTCAACCTTCACACCATGTCCCTGCATGCTGCAGCCCGTGATGTGTCCATCCGTGTTAAACGACTTCACGACCACACTGTCACGTCATCACCATTATACAACCAGCAGAGCTAGTCTATACATGCAACCTCATGTCTACACAAAACCAGTCACTAGTTACACAGTTACTTTATAATATATATATATATATATATA
>NW_014577718.1:21308-34864 GCF_000485595.1 Priapulus caudatus
AGCACGGAAGTGATTACTGCCTAAGCTATAACTACCCCTAAACTATACTCCCCACTCCTCCTGCCCGATACAGAGTTATATCCCGCTTTTCAGACTGCCAGTGTAAGCTAGACTGGTGACAAGTCGTTTGACTAGGGCAACATACAATGCATCAGAATGACTATTATATATATAAGCCCATCTAGCTCCTAGAGAAAAAAACGTAGCGAGTCAAAAGCTTTCTAATGGCGGCATATCAATGGAAAAAATGGAACACAGTTTCACGTTTCTGTATTATTTGATACTTAGGAGATCTGACAGAATAAGAAACAGTGATCAAAATGGGGAGGGTTGTTCATTGATGTGGTTATAATCCACATACTCCATAAGCTACACACGCGCACGCACGCACGCACGCACGAACGCACGCACGCACGCACACACACACACACACGTACACACACAAACAAGCATATCCCCAAGGTGACTCACGCGTGTACAAACCAAACAATACCTGGCCAGCTTTAAAATTTTAAACACACAAAATGACAGAATACGTATGTGTTACCGTATAAGTTATCATGACAAAGTAGTGATGTCACGATCATCGATTATACTCGATCATCGGTTGAACAGTGGCTCGAACCAAGCGCTTAGTGATGTCACGATCATCGATTATACTCGATCATCGGTTGAACAGTGGCTCGAACCAAGCGCTTGGTTATCAAAATCCATAATCAATTTCATCAAAAAAAACCCAGAAACTTACTGTATTATACACACAGTAGTAAACAGTGCAAAACAAACAGTAAACAGGGCTAAACAAGCACATACATGCACACACGTACATGTATGCCCACGGCGTTACGCACACGCAGGCTTTCAACACCCCGAGTAACCGATTGTAACAGTAACCGATCATCGGTTACTTGGGTCCAACCGATTATCGATTACGAAATTAAAACCAATTTACAACACTATGACAAACACGTTCATATTGTTGGATAATTAACATTATTAATAAAATTCATAATCACAAAAAACCGCATTATACGTATATCAGGAGTGAATAATAATACTATAATTCACTCTATTATTATTCACTCCTGGTATATTATTACAACGTACCGTTTGCCAAACAAAAATACCTCGCAATCATACTTCACATGCCTGAGTAAACGTTCACAAATGAAGATTTAAAATGCATGCAATGCCATTTATCACAATTTAGGTAATGCAATGCAAGATTACCAGTCATATGATATCATCATGGGTTAACAATGACAAATTTGTCAAAATATGTCAAATAATATATACATGTATACACATATACATACACATACACAATACACATATATATATAATATATATATATATATATATATATATATATACATAATTATACAAATATATGTAACAAATACATGATATATATGTAGGCCTGTATGTATATATATGTACGGTATATGTATATATATATATGTATAGGGAGCAAAATTAACAGGAGTCCGGAGTCAAATACTCCCTGATTTACTGCCAGACTCCCTGATTTGACATATGCAGGAGTCCGTGTGACTCCCTGAAAATTCTGCCATACTAACTATAGTTCGTTCTGGAGCACGGCCTCGAGGAATTGCCGTATTTTTTCAGCTAATGTCCAAAAAAAATTTGGCAGACATGCAACCACATGAATCTTAAAAATAAGCACATGCGTTATTGTTAATATCTTTAATTTGAACCTCAGACTGCGGACTCCCTCATTTTGCTGCGGACTCCCTCTTTTTGAGGGTAGGGAGTCCGTTGGACTCCCGTGTTCAAAAGTTATGGGCTCTTGATATGTATGTACATGTATATGTCATATATCTCAAATAAATGACACATTTGTCATTATTCACCCCTGATATCATTCACAGACAGAGCAAATGCTATATAATAGGTGAGTATGACACTAATGACAGATTGGCAACTGGACTAAATTAACGGTCAACAGTTCCTGCATTTATGAACATCTGTCCACAAGACATACTACCTACAGAGCTTTTGCCACCGCACCACATCAAGTCTTTCAGATCCTTATTTTTAAAATTTATAGTTTTTTTTACTTAATACATGATTGACTGCATATTGAGTTTTCTAAGGATTGCTCACATATATGATATATGATATATGTTATGATATATATATATAGCCTCATAAAATGTTCTCTTCACGATGGTAAATATAAGTAATTTAATTGTGTGTGTAAACTTGTGCATGTATCAGTATTGTGAAAAGTAAGTGAATCTAATTTTTCAAGGTTGTCTTGCAGTACTGTATGAGTTACTCCATGCATAAAAGCACGAAAAGCGTACACACACACACACACGCACGCACGCACGCACACACGCGCATATGCACACGTACACACAGATACACAAACAAGGCTACTCCATACATGTAAAGATACGTATGTAATCAACTTACCATATCTGTAATTTGACTTTAGTGCCATCTAAGTCTATTATTTTCTGCTTAAAATCAATACCTGCAAAACGGATAGATATGTATATATAATATTATAGAAATACAATGTTCAGTTCTGTGTCCACATGCTGTACACAGGATATCAGCGATGTGGTCTGGAGTAGGAACAGTGTGTGAGCTGGATAGTAGTGGATACCACCATGGTATTAGTTCCACTACTGTTAATGAGTGACAAGTATACCGCAAGTACGTCTACAATGACCCATGTACAGTATAGTATAGTGCAGATGAATAACCACACAGGAGGTGAAACCAGCTGGGCATAGCTTGGGGTGGTGGCAGTTGTTACTACACGAAGGTAGATATACTATTGCATGATCAATACTAAGCCAACAACGAATTCTCCGTGGTTAACTGCACTAATCTTTGCTAACCCTCCACCCTTGACAAAATGTGCTAGCTGCGTATTCCTGTTGTGTATATAAATATGTATAATGTACATTCTGGGTCAAAACAATTCATGTCGGCTATCTCCACTCGTGTGCATGTGCTAAATTGTAAAGTATTAGACTCATCAACGTTAATATGCAAAGGAACATATATATATACGTTCATACCATCCACGCGGCATTCTGTGAGATTATTTATGAATGTGATTTGAACGATCAACACAAAAGCTATATATCTATAGGCTATAGCAATAGCACTATGTTAATTATCATATTTACACTACTATACTATGACTATACGTAGTAATGATGCAAATGTGGTATATGGTCCCAATTAAATTGCAGTATGTTATGGTATAGTAGTATGGTATGTTATAGTATATGTTATGGTAAGTATTATGGCGTACTGCTGACACATTATGAATTGGATCATGAATTAAATTAAATTAAATATGTTTAAAATTACCTTTCCCCTAATCAAATAATACATATCAATTTGTGATACATGCCAACATTGCAAATCGCTAATCAAACGATCGATACATTATATAAGTAAATTCCCTACAAAATTACACTATTGAACCACTTATTTTTGAACCAGCACTTGAAGCTTCTAGTACTATATTGTTATTACCGCTGAGAGGGTCTATGTCCCCCAGGGTACTGCCGGAACGTACCCTGGTACTAACTAATATGCCGGACCGTACCTCGCCTACTCCACTAACGAGTCTAGGGAGTCGCCTATGCCTACTCCCTAACCCTAACCCTAACCATATCAGATAGTTACCAGGGTACGTTCCGGTATACCAGACCGTACCCATGCAGGGTACGTTCCAGCAGTACCCTGGGGACATAGAGATATCACATAATTTTATCTTTAATTATCACCTCAGTTGAGTTGTGAGAAGTTGTAATCTATTAATTTCTTTGTGGCTCAACTATTTACTTGGTGTTAGTATTATAACAGTGTTAATTAGAAGCACAGTCATGCTTTAGTTTAAGTTTTACTCACCCTCAGTGCCGCTGAGAGGGTCTATGTCCCCCGGGGTACTGCCGGAACGTACCCTGGGTATGGTCCGGTATACCGGGGCGTACCCTGGTACTATCTAATATGCCGAACCGTACCTCGCCTACTCCACTAACGAGTCTAGGGAGTCGCCTATGCCTACTCCCTAACCCGAACCCGAACCCTAACCCTAACCCTAACCCTAATCCTAACCCTAACCCTAACCCTAATCCTAACCCTAACCATATCAAATAGTGACCAGGGTACGTTCCGGTATACCGGACCGTACCCAGGGTACGTTCCGGCAGTATCCTGGAGGACATAGACCCTATGAGCCTCAGTGGCAGTGCCTCACTCACTGACTTTCACACGTACACATTGAATCAGTGTACTGTACAGTATACCTACTGTGCTGTGTGCAGTGTAAAGCCAAATATAACCCGGGTACTATATATAATACTATTTATTTGGTCAAACAATTTTGAAACATGCATCAATTTATAATATTTCGATCATTTTAATGGATTCTACGCCATCTATTTCCTATCGGCGCAGACAAAATGACTCATCGCACACGACCGGACTCGGCTGATCTTGATGTGATGAATCATGTCGATCGCCGAACGTGTGAAGCCATTTGACATCTAAAACCAGCAAATATCTCAGGATAATACACCACATCGACTAGAGAACTTACCTATCGTTGAGATATAAGTATCATAGTACTTATCATCACAAAATCTGTGAACGATACACGTTTTTCCAACATTAGAATCACCTAAAACTAAGATTTTATAGGCTGCTGGATGCTGCGTAACCGCCATGTCTGTGTCTGGGGTCATGACCTAAGTGCGGTGACTTCTGACCTGGGCGCGATCCAAGCATCATTACCTTTTCATTTTACTCTTTTACTACAATGGATCGCGTGCGAAACCACGAATACGTTAACAAATGATATCAAGATGCAAAAATATATTAATTGTAATAACGTTCTTTCTTACACAAGCGCGACTATTATTACTATGTGTATTATCAGTATCGTCATCATAGACACGATTTAGACACTTAATTAGGAAAACGACAAGAGTTATAGTTTATGGCTCTTATTTATTACACAAAACAAAAATAGTATATCATTGTAAAAGTAGATTAAAGACAAAACGAAAGACACAGTAAACTACTATTGCTTAAAAAAAAAAATATATATATCATAAGTCAGAGAAATAGAGGTCGCTGATTTCAAAATGGCAGCGCTCATTCAATATGTTTACATTGAAAATGTTTAGTAGTATAGTAGTTTTAGTACTGTTACTGGTCATTAGTGACATATCTAATCTTAATCCGTAGATACGACTTATTCTATACAAGAAATACCATGAAAGTTGTAAGTTCTAAATAGAATAATTGTGCTTATTTAGCTGTGTTATCTTATATACATTCTATCTAATTCAGGCTCGTAGTCATAGGGTCTATGTCCCCCAGGCCCTGCCAGGGTACTGCCGGAACGTACCCTGGGTACGGTCCGGTATACCGGAACGCAGGGTTCTCCCTACGTTGCGCAAACGGGGCGCGCGCGTTTGGGAAAACTCCCCCCTGTTTCAATCGTTGCGCCCCGTTTAAATTACCTCCGCCCCGATTAAATTCCACCACAATAAAAGTTTGCCAGCGCGGGAATCGATCCTCAAGAATTCCATTCGACCAGGACACCCGACGCGTGTATTTTTACCGTACCACGCATGCACTGCAGACAATACACAAGTACAAACAGTTAACCTGCTCCCGAACCAACACTAACTGTTACACCGACTCGGCTTTAAATTTTTTTCTTTATATCATGAGCGGATAATTCAGTTATACGGTCCCAAAGGCGTGACATGAACATGTATTTTCAATTGAGTCATTATTTACATATCTGCTCACGTGTTTTTGTAAAGCATAACCATTACCTTTAGGTCATTATAGTGAAGAACAGTTAGTCGGTACAAGAGTTTTGCAGGCGAAATATGGTGTCGAGAGGCTTCTTTACATTTTTGTTGTGTTTCGATAACATCGGCGGGTGTCCATTGAAAGCTATCTATTGGACAATCAATAGCTTTATATGGCAATTACAGATTTACTTGATTGTTTATCAATTAGTTTGTATTAAGTTTACTCAATTTTGGCCAGTTCAGCAACTTTTGGGAAATATTTATTATGTGAAGTCAAAAATGGACACCGTTCACGACCGCGACATATGAATCAGAAAATGTTTATTTTTTCCATATCTTAAGACATCACTTGAAGCCATACAAGTGTTTAATCATTCAAGAATAATACTAAGTGGTATAAAAAAAGGCATTGCTTTGAGGATGCATGACCTTTTCATCTTTGATAAATGTGTAATTTTGTAATTTGTCGTGTACGTAACTTGGACACCAAATTTCGAATCGATTTTTTGCACTCCTTGCGCACAATGTGTCAATACTAATGTCAAATAGCGTCTTATTGCAATAAAATAACTTCCATCATTAGCAAAAGAATTCCTTGTGGTTGTTGATAAGAACGCTGGAAAACACAAGCGCTTGACAATTACGATGATACAGACAAACAAATCTGCTCGTTGGGATGGATACTTCATTTATTCAAAGAGGCACACACACACACACACACACATACATAATACAACCTTGATACACGTTACAAATGTAGCACTAGAAGATCACATTGCTAAGTAATGGTAGCACATGTATGCACACGCACCCACATGTATGCAAATGATAATCAACACACACACACACACACACACACACACACACACACACACACACACACACACCACACACACACACACACACACACACACCCACACCCACACTACCAGCACACACACACACACACACACCACCAACACACACACGCACACGCACGCACAAACACCCACCCACACCCACACATGTATGCAACTTTATACTACATATGTATTCAACACACACACACCCACACATATATGCACCGAAGACACGTTACGTTTGGGAACATGCATGTGTCCATTGCTACGAAACAAACGCGATATAATACGAGAAGTATAGACTCGTTACAGCTTGTTGAATTGAATTTTGGTAAATTACAGTGTTATAATTTGATTATATAAGATCTCTGCTAAGAAGCGTATTTTTTGTCATTATGCAAGTAAATTCTACATATTTTCATTGATTTGCTTTCTGTTTCGTAATTAACGGGCACACCGAAATATTGTGTCCGTTCGTGATGTGAAACAACACATTATTTAAAATATACAATTCAGGAAAAAACTTTACAATTCAGGACGTACCAACGAAAGGGCAACTATTTTCTACTAAATGTAATCAAGAAGATTAAACGACAAAAAAAAAAAAAAAAAAAAAAAAAAAAAAAAAAATTCATAGTAGTTCGCTATTTGATCTCCCCGCGTGTCGTCGTAAAATGGACTTACCTGCCTACGAACGTTGGTTTGACAACATCAGTAGAAAAAGTCGATCTAGTATTTATTCCAACATCGACATGTCGTAATTACCTTTGCAAACAGATTATACGATATATAATCCTATTCCTTATGTGCACCTCTTGTGCTTAAAACGATTTCGCTTTATTTTTGCTAAATCAAGACCTTCAAGTTATACTTGCATCTGACTGCTACTTACCGTTTCGTATTCCGTAATGGCACCACAAACCACGTGGTCGGGATCGCGACGCAAACTAAACTGCTATGGCACGCCTGGCTTTGAACCTGTGCACTTAGATTTTGTCAGAAGCCCGATCGGAAGTTTCCACCCGACAGCAGCCACCTTACATCTTCATATTTGTCCACAACTGAGCGGCTTCCCAAGTCTATATATGCTGACAGGCGTCGCGTTCGTAACGAAGTGGACGACAAAATTAAAAAAAAACTTTACGACGTTGGTTTCCAAAGTAGGCGGGCCAAGTTTTCGTCCATTTCTGTCACTGGCGACTGATTTTGATATCAACAATGATATTAATTTTACAGTCGCATACAGTTATGGACAAACTATATTACAATATAATGTTAGCTTGTTTATCAGTCATAAATGAGACACCACGTGTTAACGAACATACCTTACTGCAGTGGAACATCGATTGATTTGCTTTGAGGCACACCATCCAACGTGATTTACCAATTCGATTAGGAAATAAAATCCAATATTCTCTCATTAAAACGCTTCGGCAGATAACCCATGTAGAGTGTTCTATCTTTTAAAATATCAACTTGATTTTATCCCCGCTTTCATGATCGTCACAATACACGGCACTGCTCAAATCCGACCATTTACTGCGAGAAAAATGCAGTCTTTTCCTTAAAACTGTTTGAATCACAGCCAATTTGGTCTTTAATCTTCTTTTATATCTTCCATAGAATTACAGTAAAAAATGTTATACCAGCCATTAATTTGATTTAGTTACAAATAAATTATTAATTTACACAAAATCTTCAGGCACTCAGATTTTGCACCAAGACTGAATTTCCCACATATCACAGAAACCAACCCAAATACCGTCTATGCGTGTGGTGGCGATTTTACGCATTAATTTAGTGGTACGGTAAATACACACCCCGGACCCCTAGTTTCCCCCCTCCCCCTCCCCCTTCCCCTCCCCCTGTTTGAATTTCATCCTGGGAGAACCCTGGAACGTACCCTGGTTACTATTTGATATGGTTAGGGGTTAGGATTAGGGAATAGAGCGCAGTGCGGACTCCCTAGACTCGTTAGTGGAGTAGGCGAGGCTTACAGTCCGGCATATTAGATGATACCAGGGTACGTTCTTGGTATACCGGACCGTACCCAGGCTACGTTTCGCGCAGTACCCCGGGAGGACATAGACCTTCTCAGCCTAATCAGGGTTAATCACATGATTTATTATTTTTTATTTGTTTATTTAGGCAATTATCCATCATACAATACATAGCATACTTTTACAATAAAATTCTGAATTCATAAAATTGGATAACTACCAAGGATATATACACAAAAAGCATGACTAGCACACTTATTTACATTGTGGTTCTTGTTAGTTGTTTTGCTAGGTATGCCTTGAATCTAACAATTACACTACTAGTACTAATACTAGTACTGCTGATAGGCGGTATATTGTGCCCCAGGGTACTGCCGGAAACGCTACCCTGCGGTACGGTCGGTATACGGAAGTACCCGTGTGCGTACTAAATACTACTATCTAATATGCCGGACCGTACCTCGCCTACTCCACTAACGAGTCTAGGGAGTCGCCTACGCCTACTCCCTAACCCCAACCCTAACTCTAACCCTAACACTAACCCTAACCATATCCGCTAGATAGTTACCAGGGTACGTTCCGGTATACCGGACCGTACCCAGGGTACGTTCCGGCAGTACCCTGGGGGACATAGACCCTATCAGCACTAGTACTAGTACTAGTAGTAGTACTTCTACTTCTACTTCTATACTATTACAGTATCAGCACTAACTATTGAAGTATACAAATTTGTAGTTTTAACCGGTCATACAATGGTACATTCTCATAAGACGATACAAACTTTTCTTATGCCTAATTTCAACCGAATTCTTTTATCGAAAATCATACGCCTCTGCCTCTAATGTTTCTACCTTTTCCATCAGACATTTCTTGACACTATACTTAAAACTAGAATAAACAGAATTTGTCCTAACTTGCTGTGGTAGAGAGTTCCAAATCCAAGATTCAATTGCAGTATAAGTAAAAGAGTTTCCCACTGCTTCCCACCCTCGGTTTAAAAATAGACATCTCACCTTCCCTTGTATTGAAACTATGGACTTCTGACATTAACATGAAACTTTCTGTCATATACTGTGGGCCGAGAATATGTAATATTTTAAAACCCCCATTGACCTTCAGTTGCATTACCCTGAACTCTATAGGTACCCAATTTACAGCCTTGAACTCTCTAGCACCTATGTGTGCTCTAGTACCTAGGTTGAGAACACATCTAAATTCTAATGGCTTTATTTTGACACACTTGCCGCTTATCCCTTGTGCGCTTTGTGAGATTGCTGTACCATATACTGCTTGCATAATCAAAATGACATTGAATTAGGGCAGAAACTAGTCATCTTTTACATGCCGTGTTTAAATACTTAGCTTTTCTGGAAAGAAATTTCAATCTATTGTTAACCTTTTTTACAACCTTAATTCCCATTACCTCACCACTCATGGAGTCTTCCAAGTCTATTCCTAGATAGTTAACTGTATTGTTATGTGCAATTAATTGCCACCCCATTACGTCTGATGTCCAGTTTTGGATTATCCCTGAGTTTGTGTTTAGTTCCAAAAATAATACTTTATGTTTTTCCAAGATACAAGGATAAATTATTATCATTGAGCCATTTATTAATGGAATGCAATTCTCTACTTAATTCTTCCTGTATAGCCTGTACCTCTGTCCCTGAAACTACTAAGGCCGAATCGTCAGCATATAATAAAAGCTTGACGGTAACTGCCTTTGCCATGTCATTAACATAAATCAGAAATAACAGAGGACCCAAAATCGAGCCTTGTGGTACTCCAAATGCAATAGGGTCCTTATTAGAGAAGGTACCTCCTACATCAGTTATTTGGCTTCTACCAGAGAGATAAGCACCGAACCATTTCACAGTCCTAATATATCCATTCCGATAGTTTTTAGCTTGGCTAGTAGAATTTTATGGTCAACAGTATCAAAAGCTTTTTGAAGATCTAATAAAACCATACCAGTTAGATTTCCTTTGTCCGACTCATTACGAATAATATCAGTTACATGGATTAAACTTGTGTCAGTTGAGAAATTGGATCTAAAGCCAGATTGGAACTCGTACAGTAAGGAATTTTCTATTAAATATTTCTCTACTTGGTTATAGGCTATTCGCTCCAAAACTTTAGACATGACACTTAAAATTGACACAGGCCAATAGTTTCTGGGTTCCGTTTTGCTATTCTTTGTATGTATTGGAATGACCCTTGCTGCCTTCATGTCATCAGGGATTTTTCCAAGAACCAAGATCCAAAAGTGGATGAATGACATGTTGATTACATGTGTAAGACTGTAAGAGCTGAGCAAATAACGTTTGATCCATCTTTTATAAATTTTGCAGGAATATTATCTAACCCAATAGCCTTACCTGTATTAATGTTTTTCACCACCCGTAGAACCTCTTCCTTTCCTACCGTTGTAAAAGTAAATGAATTTTCTACTACGCCTTTGTCACTATAATAATTTTGAAGACTAATCTCATCATACGTCTCTTTTGTGGTAGATCGTTCATCAAGTTTGAGGCCACACTTGTGAGTTGGGAAATACTTATTAAAATTATTAATTGCTTTGTCAAAACATATATTTTCTCAAATTTTTAGCCCTACCCCGCCCAAGTTACTGGTTCCCTTATTTTTCATACTCTTTATAGTCTGCCATAATTTTTTAGGGTCATTTTTGTGGTCCTCAACCTTTTCCGTATAGTAATTAGCCTTTGCTTTCTTAATTTTATTTTGAACTTTGTTTCTAAGCAATTTAAAATCCTTGTATGTAATTTCATCTTTACTCAGAACTTTTATGACGTGTATGAAGCAGTAATTTTCTATCTCTTTCTAGAATAAGCTCTCTAATCTCACTATCAAACCATGGCTCAGTTCTTTGTTTTATTCTAACTTGTTTAATAGGGGCGACAGTGTCAATCGTCAGAGTTTTCCCATGCATGCTCTATAGAATCCGCATTAAAATTTTTATACCATTGCTTCTCTTTTAACTTATCTCTAAATACCTCTGGACTATATGTTTTTAATGATCTAATTCTCCTAGTTTTATGCTTTAATACCTATAACCTGTCTTGAAGTTTTTCTAGTACAGTAAGTTAAAAAATGATCACTCACTCCCTTGGCTATGATGCACGATTGACTAATTTTGAGTGCATCAGAAACCATTATTAAATCGATGGCGGACTCACTTATATTAGTTACTTTAGTCGGAGTAGTGATTAGTTGTTTGAGATCATATTGGCAGCAATAATCTTTAAGAGCCTTAAGCATTCTATCACCTATTCCCGTTGATTTTTCTAGAACGTTAACATTGAAATCCCCTAATATAATAATTTCCTGCTCATTGAACCTGTCAGCATTTATACAAATATTTTGCAATAGTTCGAAGAAGTTGCCTTGTTTTGGTGGTCAATAGCATACCCCGGTCAATATTGGTTTTGATCTTGGTAGTAAGATATCAACCCATATAGCTTCTAGCCCCACTTTATCCATATCAGTTCTTATGTTATATGCTAAATTATTGCTGATGAAAATACACACCCCACCACCTCATCTATCTCTATCCTGCCTTTCTACACTATAATTTTCACTTTTAATTTCAGAGTCATCAACTGAATCATCTAGCCAGGACTCAGATATCGCAATCACTGCAATCCTAGCTTGCATAGCAATATATATAATTCTTCTATTTTAGGAAGGATACTGCGAGCATGTAAATGAATGAAATGTAGACCTTACTTTTGGGAAAAACTGAATTCTGATGAGTCGCGATGGCATGGTTCTATTCCGGTTATTATGAATCCTGTGTTTCGTTGAAACTTATCTGCCGTGTCTTGAAGTGTAGTCAGCTTGGAGCTCCTAGGGATTGGTTTCTCCGATGCTAGCACGATTGATATATCCTGTGCTCCATCTGATGCCTTGAGGCCCCAACCTTCTAGTTTTCCTGATGAACTTTAACGAAGTTTCCAGCCAGTCGATCTCCTCCTTTCCTGTTTAAGTGTAGTCCGTCATGGGTGTAGAGGTCCCTCCTGCCCGCGAAGTCTGACCAGTTGTCTAGATACTTTACCCTACTTGCCTTGCACATGGTCCGGATGGTGTGGTTGATGGACATCAATTTCTGGTTGGTGTCTTTAGATCTAAAACAAGGAATTGTACCTGAAACTACTAGCTTCCCTGTTATGTCTTTGCTGCTGGCTTTTATAATTAAACTTTGTATTTCCTTCCTAGCTACCTCTAGATCCTTGTTTAGAACATCATTAACCCCTACATGCATAACTACTGTGCCCTGTCTATCTGAAACATTTACTATCCTATCTAGTCTTTCTTCTGTCTTTTGCTCCAGCCCCTCCAAAAGTTACAACACACCTATCCTTTCTATCCCCATCATTGCAAATAGCTTTTACAGTTTGCCTAACTATCGAGTTCCCAATAACTAAAAGGTTGTTTAGGTAGCCAACTTCCTTTGAGTTCCTTGACGATCTCTCTTGTGTTGAGCTGATCCAGAACCTCGTAGCTGTCCTGATCCTCTCTGCTCCTCAGCAGGTCAACCTCCTCCTTCAGGCTCCTGATTTCTTAGTTAAGTGCTGTCTTTTCCTTTAGCCACTCCCCCTGAAACTTGGGTGATACTCCATTAGGAGTGTTCTCAACTTTAATGTCATTAATGGTAATAATAACATATATATAGCATTCACAGCTATAATACTCCACTTTTTTAGTTACTTTGGCGGGGGATATTGTGCAATGTGCTTACAGAGCTCTTGCTTTTTTTAGGAAATGTGCTGTCGAGACTCCAGCGAACAGCCAATGCTCTCAACAGCAGGGGCCGGTTTCACGAAGCGTACTTAACTTAAGTATGATTAAATCACTAATCATACTTAACTTCC